>NC_056737.1:280900531-281023031 GCF_019279795.1 Protopterus annectens
TGGCTGCCTTAAAATCTGCTTAAGGAGGATGGTCAAAAAGTTCCATTCCTCCCTTAGGGCGAGCCTTACTTTGATGAGGACAGCATGCTTTGTACTATCTTGTATTCCCTTTCCAGTCCTGCTTTAACATCCCTGCCATAAACCACAGAAAAGAAGGTAAAGTTGAACCCCCTTTTTTCATTGGTTTAAGTATAGTACTAATTTAACACCTCAACCAAACCTTTGTTAGATAGCCGTATACCGAAACTGGCCAATCGAATTCCATCCTTATGGCACTACTTAACTTTTAAGTGTGGATGATATACAAACCAGACTACTAAGTTCTTATCTTCTTATCAATAATAATATCAACCCCCTGTCTTGTTCTTTCAACTGATTTTACCAAAATGTACTTGTGAATTTTTACCTCCGATCATGTCACCTGACCCGCGGTTCATTTCATGATCATTAAGTCTATCATTATTCTCATTTGTAAGGTTTACTCAGGCACACCCCCTAAATCATTTCACTCCAACGTGTAATATAGTTGCAGCCGGTACCCCAAATAATTTCACTCCAACATGTAATACAGTTACAGCAGGTGCCCCAAATCCTTTCAGTCCAACACTTAATAGAATCACAGCTGATGCCCCAAATCATTTCATTTACAGCAGGTGCCCCAAATCGTTTCAGTCCAACATTTAATAGATTCACAGCTGATGCCCCAAATCATTTCAATCCAACATGTAATACAGTCACAGGTGGTACCCCAAATCATTTCACTCCAACATGTAATACAGTTGCAGCCGGTACCCCAAATCATTTCAGTCCAACATGTAATACAGTTACAGCAGGTGCCCCAAATAATTTCATTCCAACGTTTAATAGAGTCACAGCTGATGCCCCAAATCATTTCAATACAACATGTAATACAGTTGCAGGGGATGACCCAAATTATTTCACTCCAGCATGTAATACAGTCACAGCTGGCACCCTAAATCATTTCACTTCAACATGTGCTACAGTCACAGCCAGCACCCATAATTATTTCACTCCAACATGTACTACAGTCCCAACCAGTGCCCGAAATCATTTCATTCCAACATGTAATACTGTTGCAACCAGTGCCCCAAATCATTTCACTCCAACATGTAATACAGTGAGAGATGGTACCCCAAATCATTTCACTCCAACATGTATTACAGTCATAGCCAGTGCCACAAATCATTTCAGTCCAATGTGAAATAGAGCCACAGCTGATGTCCCAAATCACTTCACTCCAACATGTAATGCAGTGACAGATGGTGCCCCAAATCATTTGACTCCAACATGTAATACAGTCACAGACGGTGCCCCAAATCATTTAACTCCAACATGTAATACAGTTGCAACCAATGCCTCAAATCATTCACTCTTACATGTAATGCAGTGACAGCCTGTGCCCCAAATCATTTCACTCCAACATGTAATGCAGTGACAGTTGGCGCAGCAAACCATTTTTCATGACACTTCATTTCTGATTAATTGATGACACCTCAAGCAAGGTGTGCCTATCTTGTCCCCTCATTTTTTCTGTTGTTTTAAACTTTTGATGCACGTCCCCAATGACACACACACAGTGGGATGGGTAATGCTGTAATTAGAGAAAAACATTAATTCATTTGACTGATCACACAAGTATTTTTATAACCAGCTGACTTCCAGCCTCACAAGGTTATGATGTTCTCTACTGAGGTCACACATTTTAGGCAAGTATTACTGATCCTATCCAAAACAAATAAGATGTATATTATTGTATGTCTAAGCCTACATTCTCCATTGCCTTCTTTAGATCCACCCTGAATTCATATTGTGTCACAAAACTCCCTACTAGTGACAGAAAAATATCCTTGATGTGCTCCTCTCACTGGTATGGATTGCTTCACCCAAGTTACAACTTCCCAGTGAGTACCCACCTGAGATGTCAAGCTTAACCTTTTTCCCCTTTGCCTCTTGGTCTATCTTAGATATAGCCAACCAAATATCTAAGTCTTGCTGAGTGATGACTGCATCTTTAAATGCCAGCCCTACCTATCTAGCAGATTCCTGGCTGAGCTGCACCAGGTTTGAAATTCTGCAAGCCCATAAAAGGCAACCAAAAAACAGACCCTGAACAATGAGGTTTCACTCATACATATATACATATATACATATTATTGCACATATGTGGCAATACCTACCATATGTATCTAGACTCTGCTGGTCCGATGGTTGGGCTTTCTTTTATCTGCATTCTGAGGAAACTGCTTGGCCAATCCTTTCAACATGACCCTCAACTCAGTTTTTGGAAACCAACTCAGCAGCAATACATGTACAACTCTCCCCATGTATATATATATATATATATATATATATATATATATATTCATGCATACACACTATATATATATATATATATATATATATATATATATATATATATATATATATATATATAGGTTCCGTTCAGAATTTCGAAGCTCAAAACTTTAAATTTTGATATGATCAAAGATCATATGTTCAAATCTTGAACAGAGATCGGCATACAGCATGGACCGAGAGATTTCCCTTGTCCTTGCTGTAGTGCAATCTCGGAGTTGGTATATTTAAGTTGTGGGGGGTGCAGGGGGTCACAGGGGGGCTTGCCACTCTGCATACACATGTTTTAGTGTGTTAGGTGGTGTTTTGGGGGGTTCACAATTTCTAGATTCCAAGATCTCGAGATTCTGAACTCGATATTTTGAAACTCGAGATTTTGGGATTTCGAAATTTCGTAGTGAACCTATATATATATATATATATATATAAATATATATATGTGTGTGTGTGTGTGTGTGTGTGTGTGTGTGTGTGTGTGTGTGTGTGTGTGTGTATGTGTAACACATAAGCACTACCATGGCTCATGGAGGATAGGACTATACCTCACACTCTCAAAATACTTTACCCTGCCTTATATAATGCTTTAGTCCTAGGTGTCAGTAATGTGACTAGTGACCTATACTGTTGTTTTTTTAATATGTCCCATAAATGGCACAATAACCGATTGGTACCAACCTTCTGAAATGGTCCTACTGAAAATAAAAGAATCTGCTAATTAATGCTTAAAGCCTTTAATGTCCTGTACACAAAGAGTAATAAACTACTGCATGCAAAACAAAGGAGAAATTTGCATGAGCTCACCTAGCTTCTTTTTGCCCCCCCCAAATGGTTATTGACAGTGTCCCCCTGTCCTCATATTGCCTAACTGTAGCCTTATCAACCTGTTTTTCATACATGTCCCTGCAAATTCTTCTGTTACCATCACAGGAAAAAGCTCAATGACTGATATGCCTATTTTCATGCCTTTGCCATCTTATGGTCACTGATCTTGCACAACTGACCTTTATAATATTCTATAAAACTTGTCCCCAGGCTGCATCTGTGTAAAGGTCTTCTTCCTTATTGTCATCAATTTTTGTAAAAGTCACATTAAAATGTCTACAAAATCCAACCACATCTTAAAGTCTTTCATTATACCTGCAGTCAACCTCTTCCTGATGTATGGTTTACTACAGCCCAAACCCTTTGCTTCCGTTCTTCTCATAAAGGGCCTGCCTAGTGTTTTAACTCTGAAGATGGAATTCACTAAGCCTACCAAGGTACTGTAACTGCTGAAATTTCATTTTCCTTGTTGTCACTGCTTCCTGAAAGGCATGTTTTAATTTCACGACTTTTGTTTTAGGAAGGTGGCACTGATTTGGCATTGTGTTTATTTAAATGTCTAGAAAAGGCAAATGTGTCATTGTGCTCAGAGATTTATCTTTGCTAGTGACACACCCAGCTCTTGACAACCTGGCAAAGACCCTCTAGACCATTTATGTATTCCTGCATTCCCAGGGTGGCTACTACTAGAAAGTCACCCAGGTAATGGATGGGATTATCATCTCCCACTATCACAGCTGTGGTCCAATGCAGGAATATACCAGTAGTTTCATACACTGCACATACCACTGCATGACTTGATCATTTGGGTGTACTCACAACAACCTGGTTGTAGTTTCTGTGTCATTTTTGCTAACCACTCCTTTCCTCTGCCATTTTTCATAGAACCTCACCAAAAGATAAATAGTCAATAAAGATTCTGATTCATGTATAAAATAATTAACTAATTGACCTTGGGCTAGGTAGGTAGTATACTAAGTACAACACCCCTTCTTTGGTACTAAACCAATAGTAGAAATTCTGAGTTTCTCTTTTTTTTTGGCGGGGGGTTATAAGAGGTGGGCTAAATATTCTGCTTCCATTTCCTTTATGAGTTTGCACCTAATTATATCAGGGTGTCTCCTGACTGACCCTAACTTCTTAGTTTTCTCCACTTACCCTAAACCCCTAGCCAAAAACTTTTATTTCAAAAAATAGTGCTGCTGCTTTATTACAATATCTGTCTATTCATAGCATTGAATATTCCTTTTTGTTGGTGTCAGCAACTTCCCCCATTAAAGTTTCAAAAACCTACGAAGGGTTGATTCTCTGTTTGCTGGTGGCCCCATCCTAACATATCCCTTCATGCCAAGCCCATATTTCCCACATGCCCATCACTGATGCCAATATTTGCAAATGAAATGTCTGCACTCACCGAAATTATATGCAAAAGATCTATCCTAATTCATTGTGTGTTGCACTTGCCTATTACCCCAACTCTCTGAGGGCCTCTTACCTCTGTGTGCTTTCCTAATTGTCAGTCCACAATCTACTATGATTACACCATCTTCTATGTCAATCAGCCATAGCATGTCCCGGGGAAATTCATGACAAGATTGGTCAAGATACTGCTGCCTGGCCCTCTTGTATTTCTTATCACACCGTTTGTCACATTGCCTGCATTGCTTCTATTTGAATACTTTATGTCCATATCCCTACCATAGTTTTAGGGCAGCTCTGCTCCTTAACTACTGCTCAGATATAAAACACAGCTACCCATCTCTCCCAGGTGCACCACAGAATGTCTTTCTCTCTCTTTTATACCATTATCTTGTTTCTGTTGTCTTTTTCTACCTCTCTCGCCACCTCCCTGTTTAACAATGAAAAAAAAAATCAATGAATTTACCTTTAATAATTTGTTCCTTCACCTTCTTTGACAGGTGGGTTCCCCAAAGGAGTGATGGTAGACTTTTCCCCTAAGCTTGTTCTACTAAACTGTTGAGGCTACTAAATATATTGACATCTTCAGTGCACCCCATCTTTAACCCTGAGTGCTGCAATGCCCCTTGTCAACACCAACCTTTTTACCAACCTTGCCAGATGACCCAAGATGTCCCCCAGGTAACACATAGCTTTTGCCATTTGCCATCACTTGTATCTTGTGTTTACTGCTTACTGTTGTTTGAACTTTTTCTTCCTTTTCCTTTCTTTCCTTACTCTAGAATTTTGATCCTTCTTTATCTTCTCCCTGTAATCCCCTCTTTTTACTTTTCTTATTAATCTGCTTAGTTTTCTCTTTAGGAATCTCTACATGCACTCATTCACTAACCAGTTTACTATCACTTTACCGATCACACTTTGTGTGAGTTATCATTGCAAGGAACAGGATAACCAAAAATAAAAACATTGACCTTCACAAAAAGTGAACATGGAAGTGGAGAATGTCGAATTTGACACAATTAGGACATTCTCCACACTTCTGCAACTGCTAATATTCTGCAACACACACACTAAGCAACATTTTTGCATTGAGGCAAGCACCCCTGCACCCCCCCATATGACAGGCTGCACCCCCCCCCACAGCCCCTGCTACTTATATATACAAATTCCAAGATTGCACTACAGTGAGGGGAGGGGTACATTTCCCAATCCCCACTATAGTGCGATCTACATTAAAATGTTGAATGTCACAACAGCGAATTCTGTAGTGCATTCGCTGTTGTACATTTCAACATTCTGTTTTTCGTTCTTGTAATACTATTGAATTGGGCATTTGGACTGATGTAAATCGAACAAAGTCCGATCGTCCATTTGATAGTAAACCCACTAACCTCTGTGCTCATGCTTGTAAGCCTTAATTATCTTTTACCGACTTACCTTCCCCTGCTTCTCCCCCTCTCTTCTGATACTATAACTTAAACATCTTACAGGTGTTTTCACCCAGGTTGTCAAGTCTCACCTCCTCTGATTCCTGTTACTTTATGAGTTTAGCCCTCTATTGATATTGCTGCATATTTGATTACTTGCTGGACAAATACCTCAAACCCCTCCTGAACTCCTTCCTTGCACAATCTTTGTGTTCTACAGTTGTGTCTGCACATCCCTGTATGACATTTGACAGTACAAAAAAACAGTCAGTGGTCTTATTCCCTATGTAGAATGATTATGTCCAGCCAGAAATAAACTTATCAGCATAGATCAGCTTCAAAACCCCTTTTACTGACTGCCAGTAAGCTTTTAAATCGGATGCCTATCAAGAAACAGCATACTCTCCCCAACTCCCGTTCACTTCTTGGCTAGCTGTTCACATGTTTTCCCCCTATTATGATCAATAAAGCTGTATCCCTGGAAAAAAACATTTTCCCACCTATCCATCCCCTATGTATTCAATGTCACATTCCCTCACTCAGTAAATAACCCTACCACATTTACACTCTGTGTCTTCCCTGTTACCTCATGCGCAATATTAACAGCCTCATATACCTTCCACTAAATATTCATGCCATATTGGCACCATCTTGCACTGTGCATTGCCAGATACTTCCTTTATTTTCATTCTGTTGCCTTCACTACCACCTTTATCTCCTCCACTCAGTATGTGTTTCAGTCATGCAGTATCAACGTAATAATGCTGTATCAACTTGAACCAGCCCACACCAACTTGAATTTGCCTCTCCCAGTACCTGTAAACATATGCATGTTACATGTTTTTATAGCTATATCACTCCCTCTCTCTAATCTCTCTCTCCCTCCCTCTCTCTCTCTCTATATATATATATATATATATATATATATTAATATATCTATCTGAGCATCTCATCAAATATCAAATATTCACAGGAGTGCATGTTCAAAGAGTGATCACTTTAGAGAAATCTAAAGTGATTAAAAATTGAAAAAAAAAAAATAACTGCACCCCATACCCCCTGCTAATTATATATACTAAACCCAAAATTGCACAACAGTGGGGTAAGGGCAAATTCCCTTACCTCACTGCACCGTGATCCCGTATAAAAGACTGCAGACAAAAGCTCCAATTGAATGACTGCTTGTTTACATGAGTGTTTGCTTTTTTAAAACCAGGAAAAAGCATTCACTCATGTAAGTGTTCATTCTTTCAAATGTTAACATATATATATATATATATATATATATATATATATATATATATATATATATATATTTGTCTAACGCCATTATATCTGGGCTATTTACTGTTTGAAATAGAGTGCTGTAACTTGTTCCTCCCTATACCTTTCAATTTTTTGCTCAAAAATCTGTTCAAAGCCAAAAATAATGGGGTGACAAAGGCACCAAATTAAGAACATTTCTTAAATGTTACTCTAATTTTCTTAAAAAAAAATAATAATGCAACAGATTTTGCATTGGTGTGTATTTTCAGAACAGTATGACATATAGAACTGTAAAGTCTGGAATTATTGTCTGACTGCAATCCTCAATTATTTTCCAGAAAATCAAAAATTTCACAAGGAACAGGCCCAAAATGTGAAGCAAAAAGAAATGTTCTGTAAAATCAGGAACATTTGTATGGCATGCAAGCCACCCTTTCCCATTTGCAAAGCCAAGCCTATTTGTTTAGTTAAAATGGACTCCATTAAGCTCACTGTGCTTTTGTTTTATTTTAGTTAATTAATTTAAAATTTATTCATTTTGTTTGTCTTAGTGTTGCCTGGATCACGTACCATGATTACCTGTAATGAACCCATGACACCTAACATCTTGACTATATGTTCTACTTGAGTGTGTGTGTGTGTGTGTGTGTGTGTGTGTGTGTGTGTGTGTGTGTGTGTGTGTGTGTGTGTGTGTGTGTGCGCGCGCGTATGTGTGTGTCTATACATCAGCTTATTGTCATGGCTACAGTTTTTTATACTTTAATGCCAGAAATAAGGGCTTCCCTCAGCTTCCATACCCTGATGTTTTATAGTTTACTATTTTACTCCGAAAGTTATGTATAATGGTTCAAATGTAAAGGAATTATAAATAAATAGATAAATATACATAACTGATCAATTTAAATTACCAGCAGTTTAAAAGATAGCCATCTGAACTATTTGTAAAAAAAATAGCAATCTGATGTGTTTTGTCAGACAGAAATAATGAACTTGGCAAAATATCACACCTGTGCAAGATTACAGTACATGACTGAAGGAATGTTATTCTGTTAAATCTATATTCCTAATATAGCCTTTCTTGGTACATGCTTATTCTGCCCAAATGATGACCAGAGAAAACCTGGAGGCCATTCATAAAATCTTTAAATGAACAAACATCTGTCATATACCATGGCTCTGACCATATGCACACCTTTCAATCCCTTATTTTACATATCTTGGTCTGTCAGGAGCAGGGCAACTTGCACTGTGTTCTGTTACATTCAGTTAGAGTTTCAGTGTTAGCTACAGTTTTCCACTTGGACCCTTCACATACTTTTATCCTATATTGCCAACTCCATTATCTACTCACTTCAATAATGACTTTAAATGTAAGTGTGCTAGATACTTAAACATATATTGAAATCAATCAATATCTTATTATCAACAGGTTCTGTGACTAGATGGTGAAAGTTAAGCCAGAAACATAACGAGTTAGTACATCTGAAATTATTAAGGACATAATGAAATGATGAATCTTTAGAAGATGGTTTTCTCCCTCTTCCCTTATGTTATATTATATGTTAACATTTTTGTGTAAGAGGACCAGTTTAGTTATTTGAAGTTAGGTAGGGGGTCCATATTTTTTTACAATTTTTTATATTTACAGTTCATGATAGTGGTATTCTTTTTTTTTCATCTGAGAAATAATTTAGTACTATTGAGGGTAACTAGTATATGAATCTTGCTGGGAATAGGGGCTGATATTACCAATGGCTTGGAAGCAGTTCTGTTTGTGTGTATTTTGTAGGTGATGTTTCAGGTTGCTCTTTTATATGTTGGGAAAATGGTTCCAATTAGCAAGACCTAGTTTGTAGAAATTTCTGCTCCTATCTTTTCCATAAATAAGAGTCTGACCAGTTTAAGTCTTGTGTTGTCAGCTTCCCTTAAGTTGTATGGAGAATGTTTTGGTCAGTTTAGTGGTCAGGAAGAGGCAGTATTTGTTTTATGGGAATGTGAAAGTCAGAGAGAAAAGCAATAGAGTTGCGAGAAGTATATCATCTACATGCCATGTTATTGATTTATGAAGAATGGTATTATAATATAGTGAGTCCTGGGGAACAGCAGCAGCAAAGGTTCCACTTGGTGAGTGTTGCCTTCTGTTTTGCATTTTAAATGTCCTATTTTCAAAATAGTTAGAGATCCATTTCTGCACTTCATTGCTAAATTCAAGTTTCTATAGTTTTATTAGATGCATGTAATGATCTTCATAACTACTGATCATGTCTAAATAACTAAATGTGTCTGTAATTTTTCTTTGTGGAGCTTTTCTCCCCAGGCCTCTATTGAAAAAGGGCCTTTTTGACTCAGTCAGACACCCCCAGTTAACAAATGTAAAATAAATAAAATAAATAAAATAAATAAGAATCCTGAAGATTCCTCTGGTAATAATGTCTGACTCCATATTGGAGTATACTGAGTTTGTGACTGTATGGATGGCTGTTAAGATTATTATGCCCTGACCTAAACACATGATGGGAGTCAGAATATAAACTCCATTGTTTATGTAGTCCACTATTTGTATTATATTGGTAAGTGGGCTTAGGCTAGAGGTGGATTAACAATCTTGAGGTTTTTAGGTGTGATAACATTTAGGATAGCTATTAACTAGGTATGCTTAAGCTGACATGAAACATTGTCTATGGTTAAAGACAGGTTTAGAAATTTGGTAAGAGGTTTGATAACTGTTCACTTTGTTTATCTACTCCAATATTTGGTAATGAGTTTTTTCAGAAAATTTGGAAAGTAGCCATAGTATAGAGATGCATGGTTATCTTGAGAATTTGTAGGTGTGGTGACTTTTGGGATGGGTATTAGTAGGGCATGCTTAAACTAATGTGAACATTTATGGTTAAAGATAGGTTTCGAATGTGGGTGATTGGTTTTGTTATTTATGAAGCAGAGAGATGCAAACATGGTAGAAAGTTATTTGGTTTAGGGTTTGCCTTCCTTTCTAGCTTTTTGAGATATTATTGTACTGTTTCTTTCTGAGAAAAATAAAAACAGAATCAAGGAAGATAATTTGAATGGGGTTAAAGTTGAAAGGAAGCAGTGGATATGGGAACATTTTATCGGTCTTTAAACACATATTGTGAAATTTATCTTGCCAGACATATAGCGTTACTTGTAATGACTCACGCTAGTATTATATAGCTTATGACTGATACATAAAATTATATGTGGACGTTAATGCACATGAAAAGATGAGGTGCAGAACATACAACAAATATCTTATTTTTCATTTTAGAGACTCTGAGCTTCATCAAGACTTGTCCATTTGTTTCTAAATGGGTCTCAACATAAATGATACAAAGGAGGAATGATTTTATAAAACTATCACTGATGGAAAACAAAAATCACCAACACTAGACAGTGTAGAAGTACATCTAAGAAGGTGAAAATGAGTGCCTAAATTGTTTGAAATATCACATGTAAAACTGAATACACATTTATGTTTTTTATGATAAGGCTTACTTTTTTTTCAGATGATGATTTCCCCAGCTTCTAGTAGTCCTTTTACTTTTACAACATGAAAATGATATTTTACCAGGCTGTTTACTTTGTTTTTTTGGCATACTCATACTTTTGGACCTCACATTGACTGTACAGACAAGTTGTGCTCTGAAATCATTTTGGTGCCAAAAGGGACTGACTGCGTCTTCTTCCAAGTCTAATCTTTCCAGATGTCAGAAATCCATTTCAAACTGCCAGTGATCTAATTCTGCCATTTTTACAACACCAGCAAATTACATCACATACATTTACAGATGTCTGATTCTCTACCACCCAAACTGATAGCAACACTTAAAGAGACACACATAAAAAAACTATGTTAGTGCTGTGTGGAGTCTGACTGACATTCTGCAAGCTCACATTCGAATTTATTTATTACTCCTCCTTTTGTTTTCAGCATTTTTATAAGACCTTTACATGCTAACAAAATAGACAGCTTTATCTCTGTTTTCCTATATCAATGAATTATTAACAGCTGTTGACATTTGCCATAACCATTGGGCAGGATTCACGAAGGCTTGCACGGAGTGTAAGAGACGTGTAACACTCCATGCAAGCCTCGCGATCCAGGAACAGCCCTAAACTCTGTGTAAGAGACCAGCTAAAACGTCTCTTACACGGACTTGGTGTGGACATGCTAAATACCTCACTTGCAGCCTAAAGGTATGCAAATGAGGTATATTAGCGATCCACAAAGCAGAAACCAGCCCGTGTAAGAGATGTTTTAGCTGCAGAAATGTACTCAGTTGACAACTGAGTACGTTTCTGCAAAATTCACAATGGAGCCATGTCAGCTCCAAATAAAGGGTGAATATGTGTCAGGCAGTATGCCAATGGCCAAATATGTGGCCATTGGCAAGGTAACCCGATGCAAAAATAATAAAAATATATATATTTTTTTCGGTGATCGCCAATGTTTAAACCCAGCACAGCCCCGCACAAACGGGTTGCGCTGTACAAAACATAAAAATGAAGGTTATAAACCCACAAATGTGGGTTTTTATGCAATACATGGAATGACAATGCAGGGACCAGCAGACCAAAAACAACATGGTCACCTTGTAGTGGTTGCTAAGGGGGGAAGCTGAGTGTAAGACATGTAACTAAGCATTAGTAGGCAATCTCATGTAAATGAGGGTTAGGATACTGAATCTCACAGTCACATAGCAAATGAGCACAGTCTGAGTAGTGTAAGAGATACATAAGGGGGAGGAATAGAGTAGGAGATAGGTGACATCACAGGGGGGAATGGTAGAAAGAAATGCAGTTTATTGGAGGTCAGTGTAACATGACAGATGACAGACACATATCATGGAAAGAGGAGTGCCACAAGATAAGTCTGTGAAAGTCCAGAAATGGAAGGTGTACACTGTTAGTTACACTAAAGTTTCTTGCTGGGCGTGCATGCGCACGTGTGCGCGCCATGAAGCGTGAGTAGGGCAGTGTGAGCGCATGTAGGGCAGACTGAGCATGTGGGAGCCTGTTGGCAGACTTGTAACACTGTTTGCGCTGGTGTGCACGCGTTTTAACCCGAATAAGTAGATTCTGAACAGTGTAAGCATGTGTGCGCACGTGTAAGCCACTGTGAGCGCGTTTCTGCTGGTATGCACGCTGCTCCCCCCTGAGGAAACAGAAAGGAAAAAGGAAGCAACAGAATTAGTAGGAAGCTAGCAGGTGAAAACAATTAGAAGCAGGCAATTACACAGGCAGAATAGTAGCCCAGCCCAGCACTTAAAACTCTTCAAACAGCAGTGCAGGATGTTTCTCTCAAGAGACACTGCAAGACAGGAGTAAGCTAATAGAAGTGAAAACTGAAAAAGCTTCACTCAGAGCAGAAATGTTAGGGGCTGCCATAGCTGTCATAATGAGACATAGGCGACTTGCTGAGGGTGGTGACAATGCAGATGGTGCCAGACAACCCACAGTGAGGAGACGGAGAAGAATGTACAGGCCCAGAGTCACCTACCATGGGTTACATGAGCTGGAGATAGTAGAGCGCTATAGAGTGGACAGAGAGCTCCTGCAGCAAATAGTTGAGCTGTGCAGGCCACGCCTCACACACAGAACCAACAGAGGGGAACCCATCCCAGTGGAAACCAAGGTATGTGTTGGCCTATGAATACTAGCAACAGGTACCTTCCAGAGACCAACTGGTGATATGATGGGGATATCACAGGCATCAGCCTCCAGGGTACTGCAACAGTTCCTGGATGCCATGTCAGCACATGCTGGTGATCATGTATATTTCCCCAATGCCCGTGAGGTATTGGCCAACAATATGCATCTCTTCCAGCAAATAGTGGAATACCCTGAGGTAGTGGGTGCAATAGACTGCACGCACATACACATCAAAGCACCAGCCGGTGAGTGGGGTAGGGCCTACATTAACTGCAAGGGCTTCCCCTCCATCAACTGCCAGGTCGTGTGTGATGCCCAGGGCATAATAATGAATGTGTGTGCTGGCTGCCCTGGGAGTTACCATGATTCCCACATCTGGCATTTGATGCAGCTGTACCAGACATTTGCCAATGGGGACATCCCGCACGGACACCTAGTAGGGGATGCAGGTTATGCACTGGAGCCGTGGCTGATGACACCCATCAGAAACGTACACACACCTGAACAGGAACGCCATAATGAGGCACACACAAACACGTAATGTAATAGAGCGTGTGTTTGGACTGCTGAAGTCACGGTTCTGGTGTCTGGACACATCTGGTGGAGCCTTGCAGTACACACCAACTACATGTACCCAAATTGTCATGGTATGTGCTATGCTACATAATATGATCTTGCGAAAACAGCTGCAGCAGGACCAGCATAGGGCTGGGCCAAATAACCCCCCACCATTGCCAAGGCCATCACAGGCAGAGCGTGACTCGGAGGAGGAACAACCTGAGCCTGCCCCAGTAGGCAGAAGGAGGCATGCCCAGTATGCCCTGGCCTTGGCAAAGAGGCAACGCATAGCACATACACTGGCTCAGTAGGAACCCTGGGAATGACACCCCCTCTGACTCACTCAAATAATAACATGGATGCCTAAAATGACATGACCTGCTCACAAACATGTACAGGGAGTATAATATGCGCATCCAATAGAGGCAGCCCTGCAGCACCACCTGAGGCATGAATGCCATGTGTTAAGTAATGTAACACCATGTACTATATGCACACCTGAGGACCCTGACTAACATCGACCCTTACCAAGCATGAAGCCACAAAATGACGATGGCATGATCAAGTGCAATAACTGGCTGAAGTAATGCAGTTAGTCAAAGGGGAGCCAATGTGTTTCAGGCTGGGAAGACATTTGGAGCATGACATGATGCACCACCTGCTAGGGGTGGCGTGCACCTATCAGTCCAGGCCCCATGAATACTGGCAAAGGCTGTCAGTACCCACAGCATGCCCTGAATAGGTAAGTCTCAAAACACAAACCCACCTTCATAGGTACCACAAGAGATAGGAACCTAGATGTAATGCTACCCAATGCCAGAAGTCTAAACAGCAAGATGTGTGCAGTGTAAACGCACACACTATGGAGAATGTAGATATCAGTCCTGTAATAGAAAACTGGGTCAAGGCTCACATCAGCACCCTAACACTACCAGGTCACACCTCATACTGTGCTGTACAGCCGCAAAACATGTTACAAGCTACAAAAGGAGGGTGACTAGCAATAAATGTCAAGGATAACCACACCCCCATGTTGGTACCACAACAAGAAGCAGCATGGATTAGCCATGGTCAAATACCAATGGCTAAAACCGCCTCCCGGTATATAGCCTGCTGCAGACTACTGTCCTAATACCAGGAACTGCAGCTGGCCTATGTCAGAATACATGAATATATCAAGCCCCCCAAACTACATTATATTGCTTGACTGAAAATACCCAGACATACACCGGGAGCATTATACTAGCACCAACACAGTCAGAGAAAAGTTCCCAGAATCCATAAACCAAAATGCCCAGGAACAACGTACCACTCCCAAGAGGGGTAAGCATACTGGATGTGATAATCAGAAACATGTGTACTGGATGGCAAGATGAGAAGTGTATCCTTCACTGGTAAGACCAGACCATAGAGTAATCACAGTGGATATACACATCCCGACCCCAGTCCCTGGCCAGAATATCACAGTGAAAAACATGTGTAAAGCATAGGTTGCACCCCTCCAAACCGATGTGGAATCCACGAAAGGCCCTGTGCAAGTGCAGAATATGGGACACACCGCAGAACATGTTATACAGGCATTCCATGAACACAGCCAGGAATGCTTGGAGTATGCAATCACAAATAACAACAAGACACAATGCCATACACGCAGGCAGCTGGTATGCTGGACACCAGCCATTACCAAACCATGCAAGAGAATGAGGAAGCTACCACATGATTGTCCAGATTACCAGAAAGGCTCATCCAGACTCTGCTACACTTTGCTGTGAAGGAAAGGTTAGTTTGCTGTTATTTTTTGTATTTCTGTATTTGTATTTCTGTATTGCCTTTCTATATTTTGAATACTGTAGTTTGTTTTCTTTACCTTGTGTTTTGCTTGCATTCTGTTTAACAGCATATTAAAACTTCAAAAGAGACCACAGCTCTCTCTGTTCTGAGTCAGGCAGAATTTTTCCCTCCCACCCATTTAAGTTGTCTTGTTAAATACCACTGTCTTTCTAGTTGCCCGCCTCTTATGTTAATCTGACCATATATCTCATTTCTCTCTACTTTCACTGGCTTATGTGAGTAATCACAAAACCATCACTTTTGAAATCCCACCCTTCAATTATTTAAATTTATTGGCCATCCTACAATATTTCATAGTACCAAAATACAAAAGTAACCACCCTTTCAGTCCATCTTGCTGTTTTAAAAATAGTAACTCTCCACTAAACCTTAACTTTTTAAAACAGGTAAAACTCAAGTTACCTACTTTCATATCTAACTTCTCTAGTGCACACTGCAGAGTGCATTCTTTTCAATCTTACCTTTAAGCATCCCTGTTACTAGCACTTTCTCTAATACCAAAAGATCATCTCTACTTGACTCCAAGTAGACTTTTCTCTATCTGTTAAACCTAGCACTTGCTCCTACAGTACTTATTACCTTGATACGGCACTCTTATAGATAGCACCCCAAAAGGCAAACCCCCATTTCTCGGTCACTCCGTCCCGGAATCTCTTTTAAAGTTTTTTGTCTAGTCCTTCTAGCATGTCGAGGATCAGTTGCTAGTGTCCTCTCCTGCTCAGCTGGTGAACCTGGGAATATTGAGGCAATGTTACAATTGCCTCATGTACACTGAACAACCCTCCTCCTCCCACAAAACACAAATACATGCGAGAGATGCAACTATACGCCAAACTGGAGGCTGAGCTCTCAACATAGGACTGGCAAGACCAGTCAGGAGGAGAAGGTTACCACACACACTATAGACCCAGTCTCACATAGTACCATCACAACCTCAAATCATACACATAAACACACAAAGACATACTCGGGCGGCTCTGATCAAAAATCTACCAAAACAGCAGAGGCCACCAAAGCAGACACCCAAACAACCACCACCTCAGAACACAACACCTGCAACACATAGACCTCACAGTCAGAGTGTCAAACAGTCACAGCCCTTAAGGCCAAACACAATGCCAGACACACTAGTCATTGGTGACTCCATAGTCAGACACACTGACGTCCGCTCACCAGACTGAGTAAGGAGAAGGTCACAGTAAGCTGCCTGTCGGGCGCTAGAATCCGCCACATAACGCAAGCACTCAGGTCTCTCAACAGCAGATACAAATATGACTCAGTCATTGTCCACGCTGGTGTAAACGACCTGAGACGTACCTCCTTGGACTACATGAAAAGAGACATTGAGGAGCTCTCTGATTATGTAGCCCAGGCAGGTATGACCCTGACCTTGAGCAGTATCCTACCTTCACCAAGAATGATGCCACAATACAGAGATAAGATGATCAGCTTTAACAATTGGCTTAAACTCTGGTGTCATTCAAAGGGGATCCAATGTCTGTCTGCCTGGGATGACATGCTGGACAAGCCACGCTGCTTCGCAAGGGACGGCTTGCACCTGTCACCCTGGGATTCCGGATATTGGCAAAGGCTCTTGCCACCCCATAGTGCCTTTTTAGGCAAGGCTCAAATTCTAAACCTACCACCCTAGAACACAAAAAGGAAAAACTAAGGGTAATGCTGCTCAATGCCAGAAGTCTAAATCTCAAAATGCACCTTTCGAGGCCCTTCTCAGTATGGAGAACATCGATGTCTGTGCAGTGACAGAAACCTGGTTCAAGGCTCCTGAGAGCACCCCAGCACTATCAGGTTTTACCTCTTATCATGCGTTCCGCCCCAAAATCCGGACAATACCAAGAAAGGAGGGGGTATCCATATTCATCAAAGACACCCACACCTCAAGACTGGTGGCAACGATGCATCGGAGACCATCCAGGTGCAATTAACCATAGGCAAGACTGCTCTGCAAATTGTAGCATGTTACAGGCCACCCTCACAAACTCAGGAACCTCACATGGCCTTCCTGAAAACACTAGAGGATAAATGTATCACCAAACACCATCATACTAGGTGACTTCAATTACCCTAATATAGACTGGGAACACTACTCAAGCCCAAACACCCTAGCCCAAATGTTCCTGGAATTCATAAACTCAAATGCCATGGAACAACTAGTCACCATCCCCACAAGAGGAGATAACATACTTGATCTCATCATCACGAACATGGGAGCACAATGTTCAACACCGGAAGTATACCCTCACTGGTGAGATCAGATCACAAACTAATCTCGCTGGAGGTCCTCATCCCACCCCACCTGAAATAAAAAGACCACAGTAAAGAACTTCTCGAAAGCCGACTTCACACTTCTAAAGACTAGTGTGGTCTCCTTTAAGGCCCCGAGCCGACGGAAAACAGTACTCAAGCCGCTGAATCACTTACAAATGCCTTCTACCAGCACCTGCAGGACTGCATGGATAAGGCAATCCCAAGCAAAACAAAGACTCTTTGTACCAAAGGCAAGCGTCCACTCTGGTGGACCCCAGCCATAAACAAACTCTACAACAAAAGGAGGAAGCTACTACAAGATAGAGCAAAATCCTTAAAAGGTAAGACACCCTTGATCACTATAAGTAAAAACTAAGAGCTCTCATAAAATCATCCAAAGCAAATTTTGAGAGAAAAATAGCTAAAGACTGAAAGACAATCATAAGGCCTTCTTTAGCTATGTTAGAAACCTGGGAGGAAACTCCCAGATATGCTCAGAACTAGTTCAAAATGATGTGAAGATTACTGATCCTACAGACATTGCCAACATACTGGCTGACAGGTTCAGTGCAAACTTCTCCCCTCCCCAAAGGAGAGATATCTATACCAAGCGATTGCAGCCCCAAACATCTCCAACGCCCAAGTGAGAACTGCTCTCTCCAAAGCAAAAACACAGCATCCATGGGACCTGATGGTGTCCCCGGCTGTGTGCTCCACGAACTCAATGAGGAATTAAACCCACAGCTAGGACAGCTGTTTAATCATAGTCTTACCTCTGGATCACCCAGGAGTGGCGCACTGCAACTGTGGTCCCACTTCACAAAGGCGGTGCCTCCACCGACCCTGGAAATTACCGGCCCATTAGCTTGACAAGCCTTATCTGCAAAGCCATGGAGAGGATCATAATGGACCTCATAAATAAAGACATAGGAATTTGCAGACTTTGGATCCATCCCAGTTTGGCTTTGTCAAAGGCAGATCATGCCTTCTAAACTTGGTTGACTTTTTGAAACAGTCACCAAAGCCATTGATGAGGAAAGGCAGTCCATACAGCCTACCTCGATCTGGCGAAGGCCTTTGATACAATACCCCACTCGGGTATCATTGAAAAACTCATCAGCTTAAATGTTAACCCATACATCATAAGATGGGTTGCAAACTGGCTGAGTGACAGAACCCACAGGGTCAGAGTTGCTGGCGCCATGTCAGACTCAAAGCCTGTCACAAGTGGTGTACCACAGGGCTCAGTCCTGGGCCCACTCTTGTTTGGCATCTACTTTTCCAAGTACAAGCAAACACAGGAGGGTTATGGCTGACAAAGTTTGCAGATGACTGCAAACTGGCGCCATAGTAAAAACACATCTGACACAGATATCCTTCAGAAGGGTCTCACAGAAACGGATAACTGGTGCCAGAGCCATGGCCTAAAGTTAAATGCCAAAAATGCATAGTCATACCCTTGGGAAAAACAAGGTTACCCTAGCTACCAAATAGGTGGCAATCCACTGAGTACAGAAGAAGTTATCAGGGACCTGGGGACCCAGGTTGATAGTAGTCTGTCATTCGACACCCATGTAGCTAAAGTAGTTAGGAAGACCTTCTACATTGCCCACCTTATCATGAAGGGATTCTCATCTAGATCAAGGAGGTCATAGTCTCCTATACTCATCACTCATCAGACCAATGATTGAGTACAATGCCCCATTGAATGTATCTGACCCGACACTTGCAGCAGCTGGAGGCCACAAAGTTCCTCACCAAAAGGATAAAGGGTCTCAAACATCTGTCCTATGCTGCCCGACTGAAAGAACTCCAGCTCTATTCAGTCGCTTACCGCTTGCTCAGAGGTGACCTTTGCCTAACATACAAGGCCATGTCAACCCCAGATTTGATGAATATGCTTCACCTCAAAAACTCTCCATCCGTCAGAGCCACAAGGGCGGAGACTTAAACCTCGACACGGCTATTAATAGGACGTGCTGGAGGATAGATTCATCACCCAAAGACTCCCTATGCTGTGGAATAAAATCCCGGTATATGAGGCAGAGCACCTCGCTGGCCTTGTTCAAGAGAAATCTTGACCAATGGATGGGAGATCGCAGATATACCCCAGGGATTACCTCAGTGTCACTGCTCAACAGAGGCACAGCAAAATAATGGGTATAGTTCCCCATACTAAAGGGGTGGCGTAAGCCACAAAACTATGGGCTAGGCTTGTAAATGCCCTCGGGCAGATAGCCTAGTATGAACCTATGAACCTATGAACCTATGAAGAAGAGGCTGGACTCTGCCCTTCTGAGCTGGGAATTTCTGGTTGAAGGTTTATAGTGCCTGAATATTTGAACTGTATCTTACTGAAATTGGTTCACCTTGTTTGCTCTAGCATAGACTAGATCCAGGCCTGCTGAATCTAGCTTTGTTTATATGCTTGTTGTTTGTTTGCTTGTTATTTCCCTGGAAGCTAATTCCACCTAATACGCAACTTCTCAGCGCTTCTGTGGATCACTAGTGATATCTGCATTGCTTACTGTACTTATTTCCTTGTTTCACTTGAAAGAAAGTTACTGTTTGTCGTTTTTGCATTTAGTTACTTGTAACACATTGCACTCAAGTTACCTGGCACTTGCTCACTAAAGCAATTATATAAGTCAGCACTAAAAATTAAAAGCACTACACCCTCAGTCCCCACTGGCCCTTGTTTTCAATTAAGGAATTCCCAATATTATTCTAGCATGTCCAAAGGTCAGTTGTCAATCTTCTCTCCGGTCCAGCTGGTGAATCTGGGAATCTTGAGGCAATGTTATAACTGCCTCATGTACACAGACAACCCTCTCCTCCTCCCACATAACACAAATACTGCGAGAGATGCAGCTATTTAGCCAAACTGGAGGCTGAGCTCTCTCAACTCAGGACTGGCAAGACCAGACAGGAGGAGAAGGCAACTACACACACCACAAAACCAGCCTCACATAATGCTACCACTCCACTGAATCAAACACATAAACACACAAAGACATACTGGAGGCTCTGAGTAAAATTTACCTAAACAGCAGAGGCCTCCAAAGCAGACACCCAAACAACTGCTACCTCAAGACACCCCACAAGCAACACATAAACCACAAAAGCAGTGTGCAAAGCAGTCACAGCCCTTAAGGCCAAATACAACACCAAACATACTTGTCATAGGTGACTCCATAGTCAGGCACACTGACATCCCACTCACCAGGCTGAACAAGGAGAGGGTCACAGTAAGCTGCCTATCGGGTGCTAGAATCCGCCACATAACACAAGCACTCGGGTCACTCCACGGCAAGTACAAATATGACACAGTCATTGTCCATGCTGGTGTGAACAACCTGAGGCACCTCCTGGACTACATGAAAAGAGACATAGAGGAGCTCTCTGATTATGTAGCCCAGGCAGGTATGACCCTAACCCTGAGCAGTATCCTTCCTTCACCAAGAATGATGCCACAATATAGAGACAAGATGATCAGCTTTAACAATTGGCTTAATGTCTGGTGTCATTCAAAGGGGATCTAGTGTCTGTCTGCCTGGGATGACATGCTTGACAAGCCACGCTGCTTGAGGGCGGCTTGCACCTGTCACCCCTGGGATTCCGGATATTGGCTAAGGCTCTTGCCACCCCCATAGTGCCTTTGTTAGGCAAGGTTCAAATTCTAAATCTACCACCCTAGAAAACAAAAATGGGAAGAAACTGAGGGTAATGCTGCTCAATGCCAGAAGTCTAAATCTCAAAATGCACGCACTCGAGGCCCTTCTCAGTATGGAGAACATCGATGTCTGTGCTGTAACTGAAACCTGGTTCAAGGCTCCTGAGAGCACCCCGGCACTATTAGGTTTTACCTCATATCATGTGTTCTGGCCCCAAAACCCGGACCACACCACAAAAGGAGGGGGTGTATCCATATTCATAAAGGATACCCACACCTCCAGGTTGGTGGCAACGCACGAAGCTTGAAACCATCCAGGTGCAACTAACCATAGGCAAAACTGCTCTACAAATTGTAGCATGCTACAGGCCACCCTCTCAAACTCAGGAACCACACACAGCCTTCCTGAAGACACTGGAGGGTATAAATGTATCTCCAAACACCATCATACTGGGTGACTTCAACTACCCGAATATAGACTGGGAACATTACTCAAGCCCTAACTTTCTAGCCCAACGGTTCCTGGAGTTCATAAATTCAAATGCCATGGAACAGCTAGTCACTGTTCCCACGAGAGAAAATATACTAGATCTCATTGTCACAAACATGGGGACAAAATGCTCCACACGGAGTATATCCCTCATTGGTGAGATCTGATCATAAACTAATCTCACTGGAAATCCAGATTAGCCCCCCACCCCACACAAAAAGACCATAGTGAAGAACTTCTCTAAAGCAAACTTCACACTACTCAAGACTGGTGTGGTATCCTTCAAGGCCCCTGAGCCAGTGGAAACCACAACCCAAGCTGCGGAAGCCCTTACAAATGCCTTCTATGAACACCTCCAGGACTGCATGGATCAGGCAATCCCAAATAAAACCAAGACTCTTTCCACAAAGGGCAAACGTCCAGTCTGGTGGACCCCAGCCATTAACAAACTTTACAATAAGAGGAGAAAGCTATTACATGATAGAACAAAATCCATAAAGGAAGTCACCCCTGATCATTATTAGTAAAAAAATACGAGCACTCATAAAATCAACTAAGGCCAATTTTGAGAGAAAAATTGCCATGGATTCAAGGACAATCATAAGGCCTTTTTCAGCTATGTTAGGAACCTGGGTGGAAACTCCCAGATATGCTCAGAATTAGTCCAAAATGATACAAAAATCACTGAACCCACAGACGTTGCCAACATACTGGCAGACAGGTTCAGTGCAAACTTCACCCCCTTTCCCCCCCTAAAGGAGAGATAACTATCCCAGCCAAGTGTAGCCTCCCGGACATCTCAAATGCAGGTGAAAGCTGCTCTCTCTAAAGCTAAAAACACAGCATCAATGGGACGGATGGTGTCCCCGGCTGTGTGCTACGAGCTAAATGAGGAATTAAACCTGCACATAAGGCAGCTGTTTAATCTCAGCCTTACCACAGGATACGTGCCCAAGGAGTGGCGTGCGGCAACTGTTGTCCCACTCCACAAAGGCGGCGCCTCACGGACCCTGGTAATTACCACCCATAAGCTTAACAAGTCTAGTCTGCAAAGCTATGGAGAGGATCATAATGGAGCTCATAAACAAAGATATAGGGGACTTGCAGACATTGGACCCGACCCAGTTTAGCTTTGTCAAGGGAAGATCATGCCTTTTGAACTTGGTCGACTTCTTGAAATAGTCACCAAGGCCATTGATGAGGGAAAGGCAGTCCATACAGCCTACCTTGACCTTGCAAGGCTTCGACACAATACCCCACTGGTATTGTAGAAAAACTTACCAGCTTAAATGTAAACCCATATGTCACAAGATGGGTTGCAAACTGGCTTAAGGACAGAACCCACAGGGTTAGAGTTGCTGGCGCTGTGTCAGACTCCAAGCCGGTCACAAGTGGTGTCCCACAGGGCTCGGTCCTTGGCCCCTATTGTTTGGCATCTACTTCTCAAGTACAGGCCAACATAGGAGGACTTTGGCTGACAAAGTTTGCAGGCGACTGCAAACTGGGCGCCATAGTGGAAAGTGCATCAGACACGGATATCCTTCAGAAGGGACTCACGAAACAGATAGCTGGTGCCAGAGCCATGGCCTGAAGTTAAGCGCCAAAAATGTATAGTCATACCCTTGGGAAAAACAAGGTAACCCCAAGCTACCATATAGGTGGCAATCCACTAAGCACAGAAGAGGTTATCAGGGACCTGGGGACCCAGGTTGACAGTGGCCTTTCTTTTGACACTCACATTGCTAAAGTGGTTAGAAAGACCTTCTACATTGCCCACCTGATCATGAAGGATTCACATCCAGATCTAGTGAGGTTATTGTTCCCTGTACTCTTCACTTATCAGACCAATGATCGAGTACAATGCCCCATTCGGGATGTATCTCACCCAACATCTGCAGCAATTGGAGAGACCCCAAAAGTTCCTCACCAAAAGGATAAAGGACTCCAAAATCTGTCATATGCTGCCAGATTGAAGAAACTCCAGCTCTATTCAGTCGCATACCGTCTGCTCAGAGGTGACATGTGCCTGACATACAAGGCCATGTCCAACCCGGAATTAATGGACATGCTCCACCTCAAAAATCCAAATCCACCAAAACCACTAGAGCAAGTGACTTAAACCTTAGCACGGATATAAATAGGACGTGCTGGAGGGATAGATTTATCACTCAGAGACTCCCTATGCTGTGGAATAAAATCCCGGTCCATGTGAGGCAGAGCACCTCGCTGACTCTGTTCAAGAGAAATCTAGACCTGTGGATGGGAGATCGTAGGTTTACCCCGGGAATCATCTCTGTGTCACTGCTGGACAGAGGCACAACAAACTAATGGGCACAGTATTTTTTCATATAAGGGGTGGCGTAAGCCACAAAAATTTGGGCTAGGCTTATAAATGCCTTAGGGCAGATAGCCTAGTATAAACCTATGAACCTATGAACCTATGATAGAACAAACGTAAAAAGGGAAGTAATCACTGATCAGTAGTATGGCAATAACATATGTCCACACATACAATCCACTAAGGCCAGCCACAACAAGTAGAATCTGTGAATCCAGAGGCAATGTGACACCTGTCCCAAGTACACAGACAACCACAACTCCCCCCAATAAATACAAATATATGTGATAGATGCAACCATGTATCCAAACCGGAGGCTGAGCTCCCCCAACTCAGTACTGTCAAAAGTAGTCAGGAGGAGAAGATAACCACATACACCAGAAACCCAGTCCCACATACACCTACCACAACTGTAAACCAAACACATAAACACAGAAAAACATTCCCAGAGGCCCTAATTACAAACACACCACACCAACAGAAGCCTCCAGAGCAGATCACAAGCAACCACAACCTCCAAACATAGCACATGCAACACATAGTACACAAAGCTGGTGTGCCAAACAGTCACAGGCCAGAAGGAGAAACAACATGCCTGATACAGTTGTAATAGGTGTCTGTATAGGCAGACACACTGCTGTCCCACTCACCTGACTGAACAAGGGAAAGGGTACAGTAAACTGCCTGTAGGCTGCCACAATATGCCACATAACCCAAGTACGCAGGTCACCCCAAAGCAAGCAGAAATATGATGCACTCAATGTCCATGCTGGTGTGAATGACCTGAGATGTACCTCCCTGGACTACATGAAAAGAGACATGGATGAGCTCTCAAAGTATGTACCCCAGGCCGGTATGACACTGGCCGTGTGCAGCATCCAACCCTCACCAAGAATGATGCCACAGTACAAACACAGAATGATCATCTTTAACAGGTGGCACAGTTACAGCTGGCAGTCCAAGAGGGTTTAATGTCTATCTGCTTGAGATGTCAAGCATGACAAGCCATGCTGCTGTTCCAGGGATGGCTTGCACCTGTTATCCTTGTGCGTCTGGATACTGGATAAGGCCTTTGCCACCTCCATAGAGCCATATGTAGGCAAGGCCAAAAAGACTACCTACCACCCTAGAAAACATAAGTGGTAAGAAACATAAGGGTAATGCTGACCAATGCCAGATGTGTAAACTGAAATATGCATGCCCCTGAGGCACTTCCCAGTATGGAGAACATCGATGTCTGTGCAGTGACAGAAGCCTGCTGCAAGCCTAGTGATAGCACACCAGCACTACCAGGTCATACCACATATCATGCGTTATGGCCCCATCACCTGGACCAAAACATCAAAGGAGGGGGAGTATCCATATGCAGCACAGACACCCATACGGCCAGGTAACTGACAATGCAGAAAGCAGCGGAGACCACCCATGTGCACCTAAGTGTAGTCATAACTGCTGTACAGTCTGTAGCATGTGACAGACCACACTCTCACACACAAGAACTCCACCCAGACATCCTGAAGACACTGGACAGTATGAATGTCCCACCAAATACCAGACAAGGTACTCACAAATTACCACATAGGTGGTAAACCATTATGTATGCAAGGAGTAATCAGGGACCTAGGGACACAAGTCGACAGTAATCTGTCATGTGACACTCACAATGCCAATGTGGCTAGGAAGATTATCGATATTGGACACCGTATCATGAAAGGATTCACATCTACATCAACAGAGGTCACTGTGCCCCTGTACTGTTCCCTTATCAGACCCATAATCTAGTACAATGACTCATATGGGATGTACCATACGTGACACCTGCAGAGGTTCGGAAGACCTCAAAGTTACCCCACCAAGAGGATAAAGGGTGTGAAATATATGTCATATGCTGCCTGGCTGTAGACACCCCAGCTGAATGCAGTCACAGACTGCCTACACAGAGGCATTGTATGTCTGTTGTACAAGGCCATGTCCAACACAGGAGTAATGGACATGCTCCACCACAGGAAATCAAAGCCATTGGAGCTGTGAGAGTGACAGATGTCAGCCTCAACACATAATGAAATAGGATGTGCTGGAGGGACAGATACATAACCCAGAGGCTCCCCACACCCAGAAACAGGATCCCAATCCATGTTAGGCAGAGCCCTCACTGACACCCCTCAACAGGAATATTGCCAAGTGGATGGATGATCGTACATGTATACTGGGGGTCTTCACTGTGTCATGACCAGACAGAGGCACAGTAAAGAAAATCATAAATGGCCATAATAGTCACATAGCAAGGGGCGGCAAAAGACACACACACTCTGGCATGGCTTACTAATGCCCTAGGGTGGATAGCCTAGTATGAACCCATGAACCTATGAAGACACAAATTGTACAGGACACTAAGGATAATCACAAGGCTTACTTAACTGATGGTAGGAACCATGTTGGGAATCCACAGATATGCTCCGAATCACACGGATATTACAAGCAACATCCCAAACACACACACATATTGCTAACATACAACCTGACAGGTGCAGTGCAAACCCCAGAATGCAAAATATCTATCCCAGCAGACTGCTGGTCCCCTGACATTGCAGATGCTGAGGTAACAGCCATCATCTGCAAAGCAAAACACACAGCAGCAAAGGTATGTGATGGTGTCCTGGGCTGAGGCCAACATGGACTCCAAGAATAATGGAATGCCAAATCACACTACTGCCCAATGTCAGCCTTACCACAGGATATGTACCCAAAGAGCAGTGTACAACAACAGTGGTCCTTCACAACAAAGGTGTTGCCTGAATGGATACTGCAAACTACCACCCCAGGATCCTGACAAGCTTGGTCTGTACAGCTATGGAAAGGATCAGTATGTACCGCAGACATAAAGCTATTGTGGACCTACTGATACTGGACCCTACACAGTGTGGCTGTCATAACTGCAGATCCTGCTCCTAAACATGTTTGACCCATTTGAAGCAGTCATTAAGGTAATTGATGAGGGCAATGTGGTCCACACAGTGTAGCTGGACCATGCATATGCTTCTAGACAATACCCTACGAGTTCAGTATGGATATGTTCACCAGCTTAAATATATACCCCTATGTCAGTAGAGCGGTCGCAAACCAGACCAAGGACAGAACTGACATGGTCAGACATGCTGCATCCATGTCAGACTACAAAGCAGATTTGAGTGGCATCCCACAAGGCTTGGTCCTGGGCCCCCCCCATTCTGTATATATGTCCCATAGGTATAGGCCAACATGGAAGGACTGTGACTGAACATGTATGCAGAGGAGTACAAACAGCCCACCATATCCGACCCCAGCTGACACAAGCAACCCACAAAAGGGCCACCTACAAACAGACAACTGGAGCCATAGCCATGTCAGCAAGCTAATTGCAGAACTGTGTATAGACAACCACCATGGATATACAGTAAGTGCCCACAAATTACCACACAGGTGTTAACCCATTACGTACCTAACATGTAATGAGAGACCTGGGGACAAAAGGTGATGGATATCCTGCACTGGACAAACATGTGGCTGTAGTGTTCATAGAAACATACCATATACCCACCCAATCATGAAGGTTGTCAGATGTAGATAAGGGGAGGTCACTATGGCTCTGCAGTCATCCTTCATCAGCATCACAATTGACTACAATAGCCCTTGTGAGATATACCTCAGCAGTCACCTCCATCAACTGTAAAGTCCACAACAGTACCCCACCAGGAGTAGCAAAGAGCATGAACAGATGCCATGTGTTGCCTGAGTAAACAAACTGCAGCCCCACACACTGCCATACTGCCCAGCTACAGGCAAGCTGTGCCTGATGTATGAAGCCATGTCCAACCTGGAATCAATGGACATGCTGCACCTTGTACAATCTGAATGGCAGTGAGCTATGCGCATGAGAGACCTGAACCCCAGCACTGACATACATAGGACAAGCTGTACAGAATGATCCATAACACAGAAGGCACCCCACTCTTGAGTAAACTCCCGGTACAGGTTAGCCAGAGAGTCACCTATCAACACCCCTCAAGAGGAATCCCGATGAGTGGATGGGAGATGGTAGGTTAACCCTGGGTATCACTGTTATGTCAGAGGTAGACGGAGGCACAGTATACTAACCATGACATATGTCATGGCAAACTCCAGTTACAATGTGTGTCGAAGGACAAACACACCCTGTGACTAGCATCAGAAATGGCCTAGGGAACATCGCTAGTGTTTGCCAATGTCCACCTATGTTGTGGAATACACTACCAATGTTGGACGAGCCTGGTGTAGGTAGTCCATATCTGAACATAATGCAACATGGTCATATGTGCACAACTGGCCCCTACACAGTCTGTTGTGCTCACTATGAAGATGTCAAGCAGTGATAGGACTAAAGCCCAGGATACTGTCCACCACAGTGAAAGTACTGAACCAGTACACTATACGGTACCACAGTGTTAGGTCATTATGAAAGGATGTTGACCACTGTCTGCAAAGTATCCCATACAATCCCTGCAGGCACAGTATAATCCCTGTTGTGGCAGACACGAAGCAGTTGGCCAGTTAGTACACAACATGACACCCAACACACAACCATAAACGTGAGATATTGTTGAAGTTCACACACACCCAAATATGTGGTGGACTTCATAGTGCAACATATGGAAAGCCCACACTGGGCATGCTCGCACACTTTGATAAATGAGGCATATGTCAGACAACATGCCATGGAAAGGCTGAACTGAGAATGCTCACACACTTAGGCCATATCCCCATTTAGCAGTTGGCCACACATATCTGGTATTTGTACGTGTCATTCCAGGAACCAACCACAACACAGCAATCTGCCCAGTGCACACAGTAAATGACTACAGAGACATAAGTGATATAGTGGATCACCGTCATATGCAAACATCTTCCACAGATACACAAGTTGGTCATAGGAACAGGGAATGCTATGACAATGAAGACCTGCAAATAGTAGAACAGCACAACAAATATTGTGCACCTGACAATTGAACATATGGGTGTAGAGGTCAATACTAGGATTGTTGCCCTAGGGAATGACAGCTCAGCCAGAGTGTGCTTGGCATCTGCATCCCCAGTACAGTAGGCTACTGTGCCACTGTAAAGTAGGTCACATAAGGCAACGTGTGAGGCTAGTAAGCTGTGCCTCTGTCAAGCAGGGGCACAGAGGAGATCCCAGGGTTTGAATGTGCTAAGCCACAGCCATGTTGTTGGTGTGTGCTGGAAGAGGGTTGCTGATGATCTCTAACAGTAAGTGGCCATCAATAACAGACTGAGGGGAGCCCTATCTGCATTGTCTGGACAATTCCACTGTCAACACAGTGTTGTGATGATTATGTGTGACTGAAGTGCCGTGCCGGAACTGTTCACCGATGTCCTCCCTCTGTGGGCTACAGCTCTGCAATGTATTAGCTCACTCTGTCTATTGGACGGCTCATATATGGCTGGTGTACACCTGACAGGTGTCTTGTTGTGGAGCAGTCATGGGTATATGTGGGATAGCATGATCAGTGCAAACTGTACACATGCTCATAGAATGCAATTGTCAAGGATTATGCTGAGTGGCCAGTATAGTCCCCCAGCATGGGTCCTTTGAAGTCATCCACCCCAGTCTTCACAAGTGTAGAGTCTGCTTGTGCTAAATACAGTTTGTGTGCAGTGACAACCTTGCCTGGGGTGGGGATGGGATATGGATGTCCAGGGAAAGGTGGGTATGGTCAGATATCAACAATGGTGGTCTATCTCTGGTGTGGAACAGTGAGTACCCATGTTGCAGATGGACAGGTGCAATATGTATTCCCCCATGTGGCTGTGGTGTGTGGTTCTGCCATAGCACATGGACCCACAAATTGTAGTGGCTGTAGGGTAAAGTGGTGGAGGCCTGAGTAGTTCCCACACACAATATGTCTGTACCTGATATTAACAACTGGAATGGTGTATGTGAACACACGCATATCCTGGCACTGTTCCCAGGGAAGCTAAGTGTGTGTCCTGGATGTGGGTGTGGTGTTCTGGACTGGTTGTGTTGTGTGTTACAGGTCCTATGGTCACGAAGCATGGTATAGAACATAACCTGTCAGTGCGATGTGCATATCTGACCCTGACGTAGGTGGCTGCAAATGCATATATATGCTATCCCCCACCTGACAGGTAGTACTAGATGTACTGTACTAGATGTACCTCTACTAGATGTACATACCTCTGTAGAAATAAAGATGTCAGCACCCTATAAATACTGCAGGTAATTCTCCAGTAATATGGTTAGCACGCTCTGCTAATGCGTCTCCCTCAAGTGTCATAATATAGGTAGGTCGGAGTTCGAACCATGCAATTGCTCAGTGTGTGTGTGTGTGGGTGAGCGGGGTTGATGTCTGTGTGAGGAAGATGCCCCTTTTGGCAACTGTGAAAGCACTCTACAGGATGCACATTCCCCTATCTCAGCATGGATGATGTCAGTACCCTATAAGTACAGCAGGAGAAGGGAAACCTCCCAGTACGCGCTCTGCTAATGCGTCGGTCACGAGTGTCATAACATAGTTAGGTAGGGGTTTGAATCCTGCCAGTGTGTGTGCAAGTCTGTGTGAGGGAGATGTCCATTTTGGCTACTGTGAAAGCACTCTACAGGATGTACATTCCCCTATCTCAGCACGGATGATGTCAGCACCCTATAAGTACAGCAGGAGAAGGAAAACCGCCCAGTAATTTGAATAGCACACTCTGCTATTGCGCCTGTCACAAGTGTTATAGCATAATTAGGTAGGGGTTTGAATCCTGCAACTGCCCAGTGGGTGTGGAGGGGGATTAGTGTGTGTGTGAGGGAGATGTCCCTTTTGGCTACTGTGAAAGCACTCTACAGGATGCACATTCCCCTATCTCAGCACAGATGATGTCAGCACCCTATAAGTACAGCAGGAGAAGAGAAACCTCCCAGTACGCGCTCTGCTAATGCGTCGGTCACGAGTGTCATAACATAGTTAGGTAGGGGTTTGAATCCTGCCAGTGTGTGTGCAAGTCTGTGTGAGGGAGATGTCCATTTTGGCTACTGTGAAAGCACTCTACAGGATGTACATTCCCCTATCTCAGCACGGATGATGTCAGCACCCTATAAGTACAGCAGGAGAAGGAAAACCGCCCAGTAATTTGAATAGCACGCTCTGCTATTGCGCCTGTCACAAGTGTTATAGCATAATTAGGTAGGGGTTTGAATCCTGCAACTGCCCAGTGGGTGTGGAGGGGGATTAGTGTGTGTGTGTGAGGGAGATGTCCCTTTTGGCTACTGTGAAAGCACTCTACAGGATGCACATTCCCCTATCTCAGCACAGATGATGTCAGCACCCTATAAGTACAGCAGGAGAAGAGAAACCTCCCAGTAATTCGAATAGCGTGCTCTGCTAATGCATCTGTCATGAGTGTCATAACATAGTTAAGTAGGGGTTTGAATCCTGCAACTGTCCAGTGTATGTGGAGGGGGGTTAGTGTGTGTGCAAGTCTGTGTGAGGGAGATGTCCCTTTTGGCTACTGTGAAAGCACTCTACAGGATGCACATTCCCCTATCTCAGCACAGATGATGTTGGCACCCTATAAGTACAGCAGGAGAAGGGAAACCTCCTAGCAATTCGAATAGCGCACTCTGCTACTGCATCTGTCATGAGTGTCATAATATAGTTAGATAGGGATTTGAATCCTGCAACTGCCCAGTGTGTGTGGAGGGGGGTTAGTGTGTGTGTGCAAGTCTGTGTGAGGGAGATGTACCTTTTGGCTACTGTGAAAGCAGTCTACAGGATGCACATTCCCCTATCTCAGCACGGATGATATCAGCACCCTATAAGTACAGCAGGAGAAGGGGAAAACTCCCAGTAATTGGAATAGCGCACTCTGCTAATGCGTCTCTTTCGAGTGTCACAATATAGTTAGGTAGGAGTTTGAAACCTGCAAGTGTGTGTGTTTGGATGTGTGGAGTTTGTGTGTGTGCAATTCTGTATGAAAAACATGTGCTTTTTTGCAATCAGGATATCACACTACGTGATGCACATTACCCTTTACAAACAGTGATGATGTCAGCACCCTATACATACAGCTGGAGAAGAGACACCTACCAGTAATCCGAATAGTGTAGTCTGCTACAGCGTCACTTTCAAGTGTCATAACATAATTAAGTAGGGGTTTGAAACCTGCAAATGGCAAGTGTGTGTGTGTGTTTGGATAGGGGGAGTTTGTGTGTGTGCAATTCCGTATGAAAAACATGTTAGTTTTGGCAATCAGGAGATCACACTACCTGATGCACATTACCCTTTCAAAACACTGATGATGTCAGCACCCTATAAGTACAGCCAGAGAAGAGGAACCATCTAGTAATCCAAATAGTGCGCTTCACTAATGCGTCTCTCTCACGTGTCGTGACTTAGGTAGGAGCATGCAAGTGTGTGTGTGTGTGTGTGTGTGTGTGTGTGTGTGTGTGTGTGTGTGGGTAGTAGGGTGTGTGTAAATGCAAGTGTGAGAGAACAGATCCTTTTGGCAAATACTACAATACACCAGATGCTGCATATTCCCCCAGTAAACACAGGGGATGTCACCACACTATCAGCACAGCCAAACAGGGCTAGTTGGCCAGTAATGTCAATAGTGCGCTCTGCTACTGGGTCTATTACCATTGTCACAGTACAGATAGGTATGTTTTGGTAACCCACAACTGCCACATGTGGTTGTGTCACACATTATGACCTTGTGTGGGTCTTTGTGCATAACAATGCATGCCATTGCCTAAACCAGCAATGGCAATGCACACATGATGTATGTGTGTGACACATACACATAAATACCTGTGACCTGCAGTAGTTACCATGTCTGACACATGCCTCGGGTGGATAAATGGTATTTGCAATGCATAACAATATGACTGTGTCTTACTGTGCAGGGGCCGCACGCGGTATGTGTCTATACAGTGTGGGTGTCTATGGTAAAATACCTACAGCAGGGGATACACATCTGGTCTGGGCCATATAGTGTACATGTAGTCAATGTACAGGTGCTGCATGTTCCCACCTGTTGTGGGAGTGGTAACATGTCATTCCATTGCAATTCAGTGACCACATGCTGGGAACCCTTCAACTAGTGTATTGTAGCTACAGTAATGCTCACGCACAATGTTTGGCTGGATGCAGTCCAGCCATATAAAGACAGTTCTTGAGACTGTCATATTGCCAGTGTTGTTATGGAGGATAGGTGGGTTTCCTGTGTATGGGAGGGTTGTGTGTGCCAGGCTATGAACCAGACGGCAGTCCGACACACTGTTAGCTGCACATGAATAGGCCCTGATGCTTTGTGCTGTGCCAACAACCTGGAGGTGTGTGTATCTGTGGTGCCTTGGAATACCACCCCCCTGTCCATGTGTGTTACATGTGTAGGGGACGAAAGGCATGGTATGAGGTATAACCTGACAGTGATGGGTTGCACCTGTGAGCCATGACTCAGGACTCTGGTACTGCATAGACATTGCAGTTCACCGTGCTGAGGACAGTGTCCATTGCATGCATCTTGTGGTGTACACTGCTGGTGTTGTGTAGCAGCACTGTTAGTGTCCTATCCTGTGTGATACCAGCGGAGGTGGCTATGTAATCCATGTCCTGCAGCATAAGGCAGTATGTGTGTATCAAGGGGCTTCACCAATATACATTGGGCCATGGGTGTCACGTGCAAGCTGCCCCCGCACATCATTGTGGCTTCCCTAGCATGTAAGCACACGTTGGCAGCCAGTGGATACCCTATGAATGACATTGGAGACTGAGCAGAATGTAGACATACAACATCCTTCCTACATATCGTGGTAGCATACCTGGTGAGGGTATGATGGCAACCAAGATCAGGCTCATACTGGCCCATGTCACATGCTGAGAGATCCCTTCTATGTTCCCTATCATGTAGTCCAGGGAGGTATGTCTCAGGTCATCCATAGTGGCATGGTCAATGACTGAGTCATGTGTCCATGCCTCTGACTGACCTGTATGCATGTGTTTTGTGGTGGACCATAGTGCCCCAGAGGCATATCACTGTGACCTTCACCATGTACAGCCTGTTGAGTGGGACCCCACTGCAGTGGCAAAGAGAGGTACCTGACACATCTGTAGCAGGTGTGTTGTATAGCCCTACAGGCTGTGAGTGTGTGGTACATGGGATGTGTGTGCCATGTGTGGCATGTGCTCTGTTCCGATGTAACATATGCCTGTGTGCCAGCTGCGGAGGTGTGTGATGCTCAAGCAGGATGCTATTCTGAGTCCCCACGTATGCCCCAGTGTGTTCAGCTTGCTGTCAGTGCGTGTCTATGTCTGACTAGTATTGTAGTCACTGTAGTATGACATGCCACCTGACAGGGTATGGCATTACTGGGTTCAGAGTGCTCAGTCCCCAGATTGACTATGTGGTGGCATCCCACACATGTGTTGTACGTTCCTGGCCAAGGGTGATGGTTGACTGCATACATGTGGCAGCTGTGACATTGCCACATGACTCACATAAACCACAACTGGACCATAGAGGTCATTCACAGGTTACCTTTGCACATGCTACCCTAGTAGTGTGATTGCCATGGTGAGTACCAACACATAGGGCCATTGGGGAACAACATACTGAAGGTGTGTATGTGTGGGTGTACTGCTACTGTTTCATAGCACTGGCATATATGACTGCACACATGGGTAAATGCCAGGTAAGACATGTGCAATGTGTCACAGGCAACGTACAAGCGAACAGGATAGACAGTGACATTCTGTCATGTATAATCTTGACATATGTATCGTACGCTATGCAGATGTCACTAGGAGTCCACAGAAGCACTGTAACTCTGCATTGCAGGTGGAAGCAGTGTTCCAGGAACTAGCGAACATGCATGCAAACAAAGCTACAGTAAGCAGGGCTGGAAGTAGTCCATTGTACAACAAAGAAGGGGTAACACTAACAGTAGGTAACAGTGCAAATATGTAGGCACTATCAACATGTACCCAGGAATGCACAGCGCAGATGCCCATGGTAGAACTGATATTATGTCATAGTTAATTGTGATTTGGATTACATTGGTACTGCACACATATCAACATGCACAAACATCCACATTGCATAGTCGTTGTGGGCAACTTGCCACCATTACTGTACATGTCCATCACTGCGTATCACTACTTGCATTAGCTTCCCCCCTGTGCTACCCATGTATGTGGCTATCTGTTGACATCCTTACCACCGGTATGCAATAATGTGCAGCTGTTACACTTTGGTATGTACTATGGGTGCAGATAACAATTCAGGACAGTCATACGGTTACTGCATCAGGCATGCTGGGATATACACACAGTCATATCAGCACACTGTACTGTTACCAACATGATACTACTAATACACTTCTATGTAGTCACCCTGTGCATCAGCAATGTGTTTACCTGTTCCCGCAATGATGTTGGAGATTGCAGAAGGAGGCACAGTTTCATCATATGCACAGGGTGTGAATTAGGTATGCCTGAGTCTGTGACTGATACCACCAATTGACATGTGTGTGTATGTATGTTGGTGAGGGACAGCAGTACAGGGTGGGGCACTGTTGGTGCAGTGTGTGCATGTATGTGGTAGCCCTAGGTGTTAACATTTCACATGTGTGTATGCACGCACACAGTTCCACCTCATGACTGCCATATACAGGGGTTTGTGGACAGCCACAGACTGCACCTGGCAGGTCATACAGATCAGTGTCTGTGGGCACAGACACGGTACCTGTGCCTGGCAAGGGTGCTATGGACCATATCCAGTACTAAGCCAGACTGGGTACTGTCATCAGAAGCGGGAGTGTGTTGACTGGACACAGGTCTCTGTTGGGACTGTTCAGAGCCAAGTGCACGTGGTCTTCTGGGGCGTTCCGATGACAGCACAGACCCAGCATTGCTGGGGCTGCTGCTGGCACTATGGGGACGTGCCCGGGCCTGTTGTCGTCCGCGCCGACTGCCAGCTGCTGCTGTTGCTGGCATACGGCCATGTCGACGCCGCAACCGCACTATTGCCCTGGCTCATGGACATTTGGTTGTGGAACTGATGTAATATGTCCCCACAACGTCTGTCTATGACATCGGTGAAATTACAGATAGCATCCGCGATGTCACGCATACTGTCAGTCATGGCTGTGCGACATGCTCTCAGCTCCCTCAGACCCTGTCTGGTGTACCTTTCCATACGCGACTGTGCCTGCATGACAGCCCAAAACATAGCTGAGGTTGACAGACCTCTTTGGGCACGTCTGCCAGAGGCAGTACGCCCATGGATGCTCCCACGAGAACCCATGGGCAACTGTCTGTGTGGTACCATTGCAGGACCCTGCCCATGGCTGCTGTGTGGGGAAGCATGTGCCACAGATACCACATTATCCTGGTCAATGCCCACTGTATCCTGTCCATCACCTAGGGACAATGGTGACAAAGGATGTACTGGCAGGATGACTGTGCGCAATGATGGGGTTGACAGCTGTGTACTGTCAATTGGCTGACCAATGGCAGACCCTGACACACCTTCCTGTGCCATTACACAGATATCATCATTACCAGTTCCTGTGGCACCAGATTCAGGTTCCCTGCTGCAGGACACCAGAGCAGCACCAGAACCTGTGAGAGGAAGACAGGAAACACAGTTTACAGTGTCCACACAATGTTACCAGTGATGCACTTATGCACACATGCACACATGTACACATGGACACATGCACACATGCACACATGCACACATGCACGCATGGACACATGGACACAGGCACACATGCACACATGCACACGTGGACATATGCACACATGCACACATGCACACATGGACACAGGCACACATGCACACATGCACACGTGGACACAGGCACACATGCACACATGCACACGTGGACACAGGCACACCTGCACACATGCACACCCCGCAGTATACACACAGAGCACTACTGAGTTACACTAGTATTACTAGCACTATCAGGACTATTATAGGTATTGTTAAACACACTCACCAGCATGGATGGCCTGCCTTCCTGTAACACCGGAGGGACCTGCAGAAATGAGGAAATTAATGTCAGTGGGCACAACTGTGCCATTGATACTGCATATGATACAGTGCAGTAGTACACCAGTTGCCTTTCACACGTCAGCTGCTGATATTGCCAATATCACACATGCACAATTACATACTATGTTGACAGCTACATACCACGGACACACCTTACACATGCATAAACTAACAGTGTACAGAACAGTCAAGTGTACATATGGCATATTACCTGCACGCTCCATGTCGTGCTGCTGTGTGGATCCAGCCTCCATCATGATGCAGGTGTATTGCTGTTGCTGTTCCGGGGCTGGAGCCACAACACTTAGGAGTAGCCCCTCCAGTCTGGTGAGGGTGGGATGTGTGACCACCCCACCTCCTGTGGCAACCTGTTGCCTGTGGATATCTGACGCACGCTGATGGACATTTCTGATTAAATCACTGCAGTGATGTCGTACCTGCTCATATGTCCTATTATGTGTGCCAGTGTCATTTACCCTACGGACAAGGTCTTGCCACAGTGCAGCCCTCTCCTGCTGATTCTGGCTGGTGCGGGAAAACAGTATGTCATAATCCCGCACCAGGATCTGGTGTATCTCCTCATCTTCCGCTGCAGAGTAGGCAGGATTACGCTGATGCGCCATCTCCCTGGAAGAGAACACAAACAGGATATCAGCAGACTATGTCAGCAATATATGGCACACATACTATACATGATACTCAAGTGTAGTGATATACTACTACTACCATATGTTGCATGTGTGTGTCTCGTGGTGGATACACAAGTACTTGGCCAGATATCAGTGCTCAGCCAACACCTGTGCAACAATACCTGCCACATTCCATACAACATAGTAGCATGCCCCATCGGTCAGCACACTGTGACAGGTCCAATGCACAACCTCACTCTGGGGGTTCATACCAAGGTACTGTATGTGGAACGCCATCCACTAGTGTGATCTGGACACAAGTTACTCGGCATGGATATACATATCCCACCACCACCACCAGCACAGTAGACTACTTTGATATGTATGTGATTAGACAGGTATTCATTTGTTAGGACTGAGATGGTACCCATGCAGCCCACTGGGCCAGTGGAAGCCACAACTCACACTGCTGACCCCTTTGCAAATGCTTACCACGGACATCCCACAGATTGCATGGAACTTGCACACACATTTCTAACCCAGACCCTATGCACAAAGGTTAGGCATCCTGTCCGGTGGACCCCAGCCAGAGGCAGATTGTATAACAATAGCAGGAGGCTACTGCAGGAGAGAGCAGATTCACATTAAGGGAAGGCATCTGTGGTCAGCACTGGTAATACGCTACGGTCTCTCATAACAACGGCCACGGCCTACTCTGGGAGGGAAATGGCCACAAACACTATAGATAACCACAAGGCCTTCTTCAGTTATGTTACACATATGGACCAAACGCATCAGATATGCTCTGAGTTAATACACACCTACTTAACATTCACCAAACACACAGATATTGGCAACATTCTTGCAGACAGGTTCGGTGCACATATTCCCCCTCCTTCTCCCCCACAAGTGGAAATACTTATCAAAGCTGAATGTAACCTCCCTATCATCTCACATGTCCAGCTGTGGGACGCCCTCAGCAAAGCAGAACACACAGCATCACTGTGACCTGATGGTATCCCTGGATGTGTGCTACGTGCACTCCAAGAGGACATACAACCGCATATAAGACTGATATTTAACCTTGGCCGTACTACAGGATATGTACCTGAACACTGGCATACAGCAACGGTGGTCCCACACCACTAAGGAGGCACCTCTACTGACCCTGGGAACTACTGCATCATAAGCATAATCGGCCTGGTCTGCTAAGCTATGGAATTATTCAGTATGGGATGCATATACAGCGATATTGGGTACCTGCAGACACTTGTTCCCAGCCAGTTTGCCTTTGTGATGGGCTGATCCTGCCTCGTGAACCTGGTTGACCTTTCAAAACAGTCACTACAGCCATTGATGAGGGCAACGCACAGACAACTGCTGCCAGGATCATGGCCTAACACTGACTGACATGTAATGTATAGTCATCCCCTTTTGGTGGAACTGCATACACACAACATATCACATGGACATGCCTATAGATACAGACCTATGACACATTTGGAGGCTTCACAGTATGCAGACTATTAACCTGCTACTTTACATTACCTGTGTTTGTCACAGCTGGTTGCATTACCACTACTTCTGCTTCCTGCTGCTGCTGGCACGGCTTGCTACTGTCACTGCTGACAGCTTAGACTCAGTGTGTAGTGTGTGTTTATTTATTTATTTTCCTCTCACTCTCTATCTCTGTCTGTCTCTCTCCCTCTGTCTGCTTCCAGACAGTGCAATGAACATATTGCATGTGTGTAGTGTTAGTACAGGATGCTTTTGTAGGTATCTGCATAGGTCCATGTGATGGCCTCTGCACCAATTGTAAGCCAGCATTTGCTAATTGCATGCAGCCAGTTGTGTACTGATTGCAGTTCTCACTGTGATTTCAGGACAGTGCTATAAAAGGGTATGTGAGATAGGCATTGCCCTTTCAGATTGTAAGGGCGGGGACCATGCTGGTATGCTGTGGACACTGTTCTATGAGTGTAAAGGTTAGTATCTCTCTCATGATTCAGGCTGTGTTGTAGATTCACATTTCTCCATTCCTCTCTCCTGTTCCCTGTAGTAAGTGTGTATGCACAATGACACCTATGACTATATATATATATATATATATATATATATATATATATATATATATATAAATATACATACATTTATATATGTACATTAACTGACATTATTACCTACTAGCTACCAACTAGCATGGCTGTTTCTGTTCACACACTACTATTATGGAAATCCACTAGTTTTGACAGTAATTCTAAATGACATGCTTTGTGTACTACACATCCTATATTCCCTTTACATTCATTCCTACTGTTACATGATATATTTATTTTAGCACAATATTCTTGTATAAGAGTCATGGCTTAGTGGTAGGTCATGCAGACTACTGTTTCCAAGGTCCTGGGTTCGGGACTGACAGTGGGATTTTATTTTGCTTTTGAACTGACTACAGGACTTGTAAATCAGAGTGACTAAGGCACTTTTAAGCAGTTGTAACCAGGTTAGCGCTGGTTTGCGCGGAGCTCACGCATGCGCACTGGCGTTTAGCTCTGCGCACACACGCGCACACCCGCTTAAAACCGCTTACTCTGGCGCACACCCGCGCTATTTTCTTTGAAAGAAATGAAAATGGGGAGACAGGAAAGTGGTGAAAAAGGGGTCACAAAGAGTGTAAGACAATAGGGAAACAAGCTTGGGATTTGCAGGAGGGATGTAGGTAAGGCCCATAGCTGCCCATTTCTTCATCAGCAACAGCTGTGCATATGTATCTAATTTGGTGTGACATTTGAAACCTTCCACCCCTGAGAGAGGTGTCAGGACAACAATAATATTTGTTGTACAGCCAATTGTAATTGATAGTTTCCATGTCCAGCAGACATGTGTGCGGAATGGGCAGCTATATATGGGGCGTAATTTTTTTGTGGGTACAGAGTGCTCTTTTTTTTTTTCAGGTGAGAGTGGTATGTCAGGTGAAGGAAGTCCGTATAGCTGGGGAGGTAGGTTGGGTAGGTCAACAGACAAGACAAACAAGACGCATACAGGGGCGGTGTATGACACGTGTGGGGGGTTACACAATTGACTGGGACGGAGGTTTGGATATCCAGAGCCCATGAGCCCACAGATGGCAACAGTGGAACTGATATCCCCACCCATGGGCAGTTGCCACTGTTCCTTCACTGCCCAGGACGGGGCTGTGCTGGGGGCTGTGTAGGCCGGGCAACAGGCATGCCCGTAAGTTGTGCCACCTGTGCCTCAAGCTGGCGTAGGGGCCCAAGAACAGAGTCCTGTATCTCCCTACGCACCACAGTCCGGACGCTACAGAGGGTGAGTGGTGGTTTTCCTCCGGCCACACTTGCAGAGGGGGGACGAGCCCCATCCCCTGCAGCGCTTCCACCTGCAGGTGGCACAGGGCCACCGGAGGAGGGTCCAGACTGGGCACTAGTGCCAGGTGCACTCGCCAGCTGAGGTGGGAGAGGTGGGTCCGCTGAAACCCGCCTTCCCTGTCGTCCTATGTTTTGCATTATGTCATGACAGTTTGGGTTAGTAACATATAATACCATTCACAATTAGTTGTAACAGCATGCATTAGTATTCCCATTAACCAAACACCCAGATATTCACACCATTGAACAGCGAGCATAACACATGCATAATTTGAACAGCAATACACAGTCCAACAACATGCAGGGTTGATTGATGGCAACAGGCCATCAGGTTTGGATGTATGAACAGGGCAGATGCATCAACGGACATGCAAATATTTATGACCCAACAGGACAAATGTCCAGGGGTGTTAATTGTGATTGCACATACCATTTTCACGTGGAATGGGTTATATGCGGTTATAGGGTGGGGTGAAGAAAATAATATTAACACCTTCGAATACCAATACATATGCTGTACATTTCTAATAGCTGCACATATATACACACTACTGTTCTAACTACAGTTTCCTATATGATAACTACTTCAGTTTGGTGATAGGACTGTTACTGCTACATCAATATACATTTTATTGTTCTTCATACACATTCATATTTGGCTTTGTTCAGCTACATCATCCTGTTACATTTGCTTTATATAGCTATAGACAACTGTGGATGTTTGGTATGTCAGACAATCATACTATCTGCATATTGCAGACTGAGAGCAACATATCCAGATTTTGGGATACACATTCCAGCTGCAGCAACACTTTGAATACATTTCGCTGTTTGGTTTTGCTTCTCACATGCATTTCATTCTGTACTGACTGCAGTATACTTTATTCAGGGGTTATTACTACTTTATTGGTGGATTCATAACACTTTCTCACACTCTCTCACTTGTTTTTATTTTACTATTTAGGATGGTACTTAATTCTAGGCTTTATTGACATGTTTTACCTGTAGTTATTACAATCCTTTCCAGCAGTCTCACTTATGTCATGTTTCAGTATTTCAACAGGGGTATATTTCACACATGTGATTTGCTCATCTTCTGCAGCTGTACTTTTCAGCCTGCTGCAGGTTGTGTACTATTATATTACAGGTGGGGCATCTTTATTTCAGACTTTATTTCAGACATTTTCATTTTTCTGTTTGGATTACAGACTGCAACACACTTTTGTAATCAAGCAATACTTGCAAACACTCTTACACTTGTTACTTGCACATTCTATTACTTAGTGACTACACTGCACTCTTCTGCTAACTGTCATGCTTTTATATTTCTGTACAGTTACTGGGAGGATTACTGCCCTGCCTGGTGGCAATCGCACCAGCCTCTCGCCATAGGCTCTGCGGTTCACAGAACGGACACCTGCAGCTGTAATATAAATGAAGTAATATTGGAATACACATCTCCATAATATCAGCTAGTTTAATTTCTTACATACATAATTACATGTAACTTACTCAGTAGTGGGGCGTTGGGCATTTGCCGGGCCTCCTGGATCCAAAGGTTCAATTGGTCCTGCTTGCATCTCTTCAGGTCCGCATGGTGGTGACGAACCTGCTCACCAGTCCTTGGAATCCTTGTGGCACTGGTGAGATCATGAGCCAACTGGTCCCACGCCTCAGCCCTATATGCTCCCCACAGGACCTGGCCCTGCATGAGTTGGGCCTCATGACTGTGGACTAGAAGCCAGACCATGTATCTGGACTCCTCAATGCCCCACCTCTGTGCTCGAAAGCAACTACCCTCACCTACTCCTGTCATTCTGGCTGCAAGTCAGTTCTACAATTGTTTATGCTGTGTATTCCCGCCTATGGGGCTTATATAGGCTGTTTTTCCCACACATATCTGTGATTGGCCATTTTGGAATTGTATCAACTTCAGAAAACCTGCTTTGTCATGCTCCACTTTGTATTCATTCCTATATATTTGCTATTACTGCATTTGTAGGTACTGCTGTCATGGCTTAGTGGTTCAGTACCTTGATTATGGTGTGTAGTATCCTGGGTTTGAACCTGACCAGTGCTTTTTTTATGACTGTCTGAACAGGCTGAGGGGTGTGTCTGTGTAAAGGCAGTTTTGATACAGCTTGCTCAATGTTGCCCGTCGGTTAGCTTGTTGGCGCGGTGCGCAGCTCCACGCAAACGGGGTATGCTGGTTTACGCCTCATTTGGCTTTCAGCACGCATATTACGCTCAGCTCACCTAGGGGCACACAGTTTCAGCGTGTTAAACCACTGCTCACCTACGGGCACTCATTTTGCACCTGTTAAACCGCTGCTCACCTATGGGCACTCATTTTGCACCTGTTAAACCACTGCTCACCTACGGGCAGATGCACTCACCTTGTTAAACTGTAGCTCAGCTATAGGCACATCTGGCATTTTTTATTATTTTGTTATCTCACATTTCTTCAAAATAAATGGACTATTTCATTACATTTTACATGAACTATGATTTTATATGTGTACATGTTTGTCAGGGACTTGTTTCATGCTTATTTTGCTAAAGATAAAAATTGGTGTTGTGGGGGCTTGAACCATGAATGCCTGTTCTTCAGCCGATGTCTCTACCGCTACACTATTGCTTCTTGGCTTACTTTGCATATTTAGTTCTTATATCCTTTTCCACTGACTGCTAACTGTGGCTAAGCTACGGCACGCGCAAGAAAGCGGCGCACTCACGGGCAAACATCTTTACGATTTAAAAAAATATATATAAGATGTTCATTTATATATTTTATGTTCATAGTCTGTGGGGGCATGTGTTGTGTTGTGTTCACATTTCCATGGCCTCTGTCATGGGTGTTTACTTTGGGCAATTTTACTCTTCTGGGGGCTTGTCTGCTTGCAGGGCTCGGCCTATGGACACGCCCCCTACTGTCTTCCACGGACCGTGTTAGCCTTCGGTGTGATTCAGCATGCCCTCATGCATATGCATGACATGCTGACGTCACACCGTTTAACTGCAGCCTCCGTGTAAGCCATGTATCTCTTACACGGAGGCTTCGTGAATCCTGCCCATTGTTTAATTATTACATTTTTGTTTCAGTACCGTGAGTTTCAAAATAAAATTTTAAACTCAGTATACATGCATTACACATAGCCAAAATGTTTTATACCTCTATAAATAGTAAAGACATATGTCTCATTTTGAAAAAGTTACATTTTATTTTTTTAACTCCAGAAAGGAAGTCTGTTAAAATGAAGAACAAGATATTTGGACCTTATTTTATAAGAACACTTAATGTGGATCCTAGAACAAATGGTCAAAGCATAAAAACTGTGACATCTAAATTTTGTTAGGATATGGTTTTATGAACAATGGGCCAGTTTCATTAACATGCACACTAAGTGTATGCCATTCTGAGTGAATAGACAACACAAGCATAACTCCCACCTTCTTACTCCTAATTTTAGTTTTCCTACTGACTTCCTTGTAACCTTAAATATCGAAGGGGATTCATAAAGTTTACCAGAATGTGCAGACTATATCTACACTTAGTCTAATCTTTCTGAAAGAATACAGAGCACAAAAAATGTGGTAGGGATGTTCTTGAATACTGATTGTGTACACTTAGTGTAAACATTCATGAAACCGGCCCATAACATACCAAATTACATCATATTATTAATGTCACACTTAAGTAACCTGTTTAATATGTTAAAATGAAACACATTTATAGGCTATGAATGTGATATCACTATTTGATAAGATTATGGTACATATGGTGTGTGTCTGTGTGTGTGCATGTGTCTGAGCATGTGTGCACGTATGTGTGTTCTGTAATACATAGTGACACATCCAGAATGGGATTGAATGCCGTGTACCTTTTGGATACAGATTAAGCACCAGTGTCCCTGCAGTTCTGTTAAGGATAAACTGGTGTATAAAAAAATGGATGGATGGAAAGAATGACGAGAAACCAAGTTTTTCTTTCACTAGTTGATATGTAGTAAATGTGTTGCAATATCCTCATCACCTACCTCCTGGATATATATATATATATATATATATATATATATATATATATATATATATATATATATATATATATATATATATATATATATATATATATATATATATATATATATATACACATGTATATATATATATATATATATATATATATATATATATATATATATATACACACAGTATACACATCATTGTAGATACATCATGTATTCCATGTGAATGCTTTTTCACTTAATTTCTCATACTTTCTGGTATCATGCTGAAAGAGTATATTTAGAAACTTTATTTTATATTCTTCCACCTACACACAAAGTCACACCAGCCTTGATACAGCTTCATATGGTAGCTGTTCTGGTTCTTTAACTATTTATTTATTTGTTTATTTTTCTGGCTCACAGTCTGTCCTACCTGATACTCCAGTCTAAAAGTCCTGCATTAATGAATGTCTTTTGGAACATGACTGGGCCTAACTATATATATGTATGTAAAAGAAGGCAGGGTCATGAGCTGCAAGAGCATGTTTACATGACTAAACACAGAGTATTTTGCTTTAAAGTAAAAAAGCAAAAGGTGTGGCAACATATTGATAAGTACATTGCTGTTGCAATGATCAGCTTAAAATTATCTTGAAAGTGAGTTCCAGAAAAAAAAAAAAAAAACACTTGTGATTGACTGCCCTTTTACCTTAACATTACACTGCCTCTCACATGTACTTTGTAGACTAGTAACGCAGATGGGGTATGTAAAATGCTATATTTTATGGATGTGTCATTAACATGTGCAGACTTACCAAAAAGTGCATTTGCATGGCACTCTCTATGTGATACTCTCTGTTATTTTCCTGGATAAATTGAAGATTCTACTTATGTTTCATACACCTTGTAAGATTTCCCTTAAGGGTATCCCATACACTCTTAAATTCCATTACTAATTTTGACTCTGATATATCTTTAGTAAGATTATTCCAGTCATCCACAACCAATTATTTGAAAAAGCACTTCATATTATTTCCACTGAGCTGTTTACCTTGAATCTTCAGCTTTTGACTTGTGATCATATATCAATTCTTTATAAGATTGCAACCATCTAGATGCAGATACATTTCAGATACTTAGATATTCCTGTTATATTCAAGTCTACATAGTAAGCTCATGTAGTATTTCCTACAGATGGTTTCTGATGAAAACTAGGTACTGTTTTTGTTTCTGATTTTTAAACTACCTCCATCCTATGTCTCTGGAAAGCTTAACTCTCAGGAGTGGGACATTATACTCCATAGGAGATCTTACTGACTGCCTATTAAGTGGTAAAACAATGTTTATTTTCTACTTTGGAAGCATCTTTCTATGCATGGGAGGGTATGAGAGAGAGAGTCTCCTAGATCTGCTAGCTAAAGTGACTTTATCTGAACTAATCCTTTGTAAACTTGTTTCTTGTTTGTCCTGTCAATCTCTGGGTCACAGGTGGGATATCAGACTTGACTCGAGCCATCTGGATTACTTCTGTTTTTAGCATTATTCTAAGGGGTATATATAGGTGTCTGCATGGGTGGTCAAGCATTTACAGGCTGCTTCTGCCTAATACTGACATAGATGCCAGACAAGGGGTAAATTTTTGATTCCCATCCACTGATCCATATATATATATATGTATGGGTCTACTTCTGTAGACTGAATTTACACTTTGCTGAAATCCAAAATAACCAACATTTGCATGAAACTACACTCTACTGAACCACGGAACACATGACAAGGCAGTATGCTGCCATTTCTGGATCATACATTTTCTACAATTTAGTACAATCTTGGAGTTGGTATATAAAATCTGCATGGGGTATGGGGGGAGCAGGGGACTTGCCCCCCTGCAAAAATGTCAAGAAAGGTAAGTGTTCAAGCGTAGATGTGAAAACTGTGTGGAGTTTTGTTGGGATGTTTGATAGTTGATGTTTGCTGTTCCGTGGTGTTCCGTGGTTTGGCAGTGTAGTTTCATGCAAATGTTGTTTTAGCAGTGTGGACACATTCTTTTGGATTTCGGAAAAGTGTAAATTCAGTCTACAGAAGTAGACCCATATATATATATATATATATATATATATATATATATATATATATATGTATATATATATATCTACACACACACACACACACACACACACACATATGCATATTTATATAACTGTGGGTTTCTTGTAATTTGTCAAATGTCCATTTGGTCGATGAGTGCTGGGGTGTGCTTTATAGCAAACCTGTGGATAGCTTAATGGTCACAACATCAAGGGAATGAGTTTCTGCATGTCTGTAAGAGTCAGGGTTAGGATCGGGGACAAGTTTTGTATGTTTATGCACGAGTGTGTATATTTTAGGCTTAGTGTCAAGGTTAGGTAAGGGGATATATGTAGTATTGTTAGTATGTGTTTGTGCATGTTTGTGTATCCGAATTTATCTTGTGTACTGGTAGTGTTATGGGAAGGTTTTTATTAAGGTAAGGTGTATTGTAGGGTTGGGGAAGAGGCAACATTAGTGTTAGGGTTAGTACCCACTACTAAGATGGTGCAGAGAGTTAGAGCTAAATTATTCCAGTTATGGAGTATTTCTAAAAAAAAAAAAAAAAAAAAAAAAAAACAGAAGGCTTGCAACAAAGACTGAAATTGTTTTGACCTGCATCTCATGACCTCTAAGAAACTTACTTTAAGTTGGAAGATAACACAATCTGGCCCCAGTTAAGACATTTGGTATATTAATGACTATTGTCCAGTCTACTAGCCAAAGCACTACCCCCTCCTGTATTGCTGTTATCAAAGTCAACATAACTAAAAGTATATCTATGAGAGTTCATTTACAATTATTAAACCAGGACTTTGGAATTACATATCTACATCTGGCATCACTTCTAGAGTCCAAAATCTGGCTAATTATATCCATACTCCTTATCTTACCTGCTTGGCTTTAAATCGTCCACTCATGGTATAACCCCCATTAAGCAACTTAAGGTGTTCCTTGCAGATGAGATCCCATTCCTGTAAACTTACAATGTCAGGTTGAAAAGTCTTCATATATGTAAGCACGCTAGTTGTTTACTGTGGACTTGACTATCCATTAACATTGTAACATGTTAATTTGATGACCATTATGTCTGTAACACAGCATCTATTCCCTCAGAAAACATTCAGTTAAGGGCAGAGCAGTTTTATATGCAATGCCAAATGAGTATAGTGTCGAAATAAAAAAATATATATAAACATTTCAATCACATACAAAAAGTCCATAAAGAGGGGCTCTTTGCTTAAATATGTGCAGGCAGTAACTTCTAATGAGAGAGCAGCAATCTCAGAGACATGAAGAGATACATCATAAACTGAATTGCAACGCCAATATTATTTATTAATTAAAAAAACTTTATCCAGACCTTCTTCCATCTTCACCTTCTTGTAATATTGCCAAGTGAGTTGTATTAAAAGGCTAATGTATATATATATATATATATATATATATATATATATATATATATAGATCTAGGACGTTTGCTCGACTGAGCAAATGTCCGAATCCATAAAACCCGAACACACTTTAATGAAAGCACTTTTATCAAAAAAGCTCTTTCATTAAAGCATGTGACAAAAAAAAATACACTACATTTACATTTTAGCACGAGGGGCTTTGCCACCTGCACCCCCCATGTGGGGGGCTGTAACCCCCACACCCTCCCTACTTTAATATTTTCCCTCCAAGACCGCACTACAGTGGAGAAAAGGGAATTTTCCCTTACCGACCGTAGTACAGCCTCGGCAACAGTCATGCTGCGAAAGTGCTTCTTCGGTGAAAAGCACTTTCGTGTAAGTATGCCCGCCTTCGTTTTCGATCGTTGCTCAGTCGAGCAAATGTCCTACATCCATATATATATATATATATATATATATATATATATATATATATATATATCACATGAATTATCATCAATCCAACATTATGTAAATTGATCAATTCCTACCTTCCCTTAAATCTCACTCCTCCTCCTGCAAAACATTATTCAGCATATATTGTTCCCACAATTTCCATTTTCTATGTGATTTTTTTCCTACCCTTTTCTAAAGATCACACTTACAGTTCCTTTTCTCTGTTACAATACTCACTACTTCAAATACAGTTGGTTTAGACTTTGATTTCCATTTTCCAGTAATTGCTTTTTGGCTGCCACCAGAATTAAACTTAACAAGGCCTTACTGTGTCTAGGCAATCCAGATCTTATATACCAGCTAAAAGAAATAACTTCCTTAGTTACACCCATTTACTCACCCAGTATTTCTTTCCTGTAGGAAATTTTTCATAGTCTGTCAGCTCGTTAAAGTCCCAAAACAACGTTCCCAGTTACCTCTTCCTTCCCCATCACACCTCCAACATTTGACATCTACCTGAAATTCTTTGGAATCTGCTTGTGGTATAAAAAAACCTATGCAAACACTTCCAAGCAAAAATTCTAAATCTTCTAGATTTTGGTGCATATTTTGGAGCCATATATATGTCCTTCCATTGCATGATTGTGAATTGCTTATTAGTTTTCTCTTTCCAGTGTTTTCTACCCTCTTCTGATATTCTTTTGCAATATTTTATATATCCTACTAATTATCCCTTTTTTAACAGCAGCTTCTCTTCTAGATTCAGCTAAAAAGTGTACTGGAATAGGTCTTTCACTCAGGATTTACATATCTCTTTCTCTTTGCCTACACTCTGATATCAATCCTTGATAGGGAAGGCAGTCTGTAGCCTGCAGTCCAAATGCCTACTTGGCAGCTTCCCACTGTATTACTTTTCTCTCTCTTGTTATTTGCTCTCTATACCATGGTTCCTTTGCCAGTTTTGTCCAGTAAATTCCACCCCCTTCTTGTCTATTCTCTGTACCCCATCACTGCAGTCATCCTGAGTGACAGAATGTCATTTTTCCATTTTCATGCTGGCTAAGTTGTTAGAATACTTACTGCTATTTTTATAAATATAATATTCTGTATGTCATTGTTATTCTCCTTAAGGATCTGCATCCCAAATTCCACTCTTTCCTTATTTCTTGAATTCCTCTCCTGCTTTGCCATCATCATTTCTTTCCAATTTGAACTATAGCTTTCTGCTTGTGATATGTATACGAGTCTTAAATATGTCGCTCTAAAAATCTATCTTCAAATCAACTTGCTCTATTGAAAGGATCAACTTATCCTAGTTGACCCTTGCACACTTCCCCTCCCACATAAAATCCTTCAACTCTTTATTAATTAGTCTCCACAACTTCTCTTCTGGTTGATAAAAGTATGCCTGACTTGTATATAAAACTAAAGGGATTAAAATATTTTTACTGCCAGTATCTTGCTATACATATTCATAAACAAGAGCTTCCACTTTCTCAGTTTTGTATTAGCTCTTGTTTAGTCTCTTCTCAAATATCCTAAGCTGCTATAGCAGAATCTTATTTAAACCATACTCCTAATTACTTCATTGTATCATGTCCCCATAAATATGGGTATTGCTGAACTCATTTGTGTGCGGGTATATAGTTTATAGCTATAGCTTTTATTTTGTCTTCATTAGTTTTATATCCTGAAAAGACTTGGAACTGTCTAAGAATGTTCCACAACACTCAGGTGTTCTTTTCTGCTTTTATTAGGTACAAGATAATATTGTCTTCAATTAAAGACAAGGTTTCTTGATTACCATACAAATTATATCCTTGAATTTCTGAGTCCCTTATTTCCTTTCACAATGGCTCTAAATATAATGCAAAAAACAAAGGGAAAGAGGACGCCTATCCCTGGTTCCTCTGTTCAGACACAACATATCAGAGAGGGGCCCTCTCACTTTAATTTTTTCCTCCAATCCCTCATATATCTTCCTAATTAACCTTATTATTGTATCAGGGAATGCAAATGCTTCCATTGCTCTGCTCAAAAAAATTCCCACTGACTCTGATGAATACTTTCCCTGCATTAAGACCCATCAACAACAACAGCAGTATTTTCTTATATTCTGCTTCTTCGTCCTGGATCATACTTTTTCTATTAGTGTTGTCAAATGTTTGCCTCCCCTCCACAAAATCATAGTGATCCATATTTATCAATTTTTGAAACACCTTTGCCATTCTTTTAGCTATTATAGACATCAGCTCTTTACAATCATGATTTAGAATTGAAATGGGCCTATATGAAGCTGGGTCTCGTAGGTCTTTACCATCTTTAGATATTACAGCCACCACAGCTTTCTTCCAGGATGTTGATGCTTCCTATCCTTTTAAAATACTGTTAAAGAAAAACCTCCAGATCTTTACCACTTTTTCTTCCTCCTAGTTTCCAAACTTCCTCAAGAATACCATCACTTCCTGGAGGCTTTCCTGCAGGTACATTATCCATTGTCATTTTTATCTCCTGTCCCCCTATTTTAACTGTTAATTGTTGAGCCTCATGTACCTCTAACCTTGGGATATCTAAGTCTTCCATAAATAATTCTCTTTGTGTTTTTTCATGATTTCCATATTCCTCCTCTTTATCCAAATTTTCATAAAATTTCCAAAATATCTCTAATACCTCTAATGGATGTCTGGTTATTTTTCTTGTCATAGGCTTCCTAAGTTTAGCAATAACTCTTTTTACTTTCTATTGCCTAGGCCATTGTGCTAAATATTTTTGTGGTCTTGAGTTATCGACAATAGTTGCTTAACAGCATTCTTTATAAACTCATGCACATTATACAGGTACCCACTTATTTTCTCATTCGGACTTTGCATTTCTGCCCCTTCTTGTTCTGTTAGATCCCCCTTATTCTGCAATACCTTAACCTTTCAAAATAGGAATCCAGACAGGTGAATAGACAAACTAGCAAAACAAACACATGTTGCAGTGCTTGTAGAGAACAACTTCAGACGGCAGTCAAAGAAATAAAACTTTATTACAAAAGTTGAGTGATTTTGCTCCTACTGCTTTCAGAAATCATCAGAATTAATGAAACTTTGGTAAAAGCAAATTAAAATACAAACCAGTTAAAATCACATGAGCCATAAGATCCAATAAAAACAACCATATGATTAAACACTAATTAATTTTACATACTGTAGGCTTAATAGTACAAGCTTCATCTAACCCTGGGTGGTTTGTAGCATTGAATCTGAGCTGCCACGTTAGCTCACCAGCCCTGAGGGTCATTTCTTGTTTGTTTAAAAAACATAAAATCAAATTTGTGTTAATTAAACTCAGCTATTCATTTATACAAAGCATTGGTAATTGGCATTTACCTTTCCTAATATCCAATATTTGTTCATGTATACATTCCTTAAACCTACTAGAGGTATTTCCTACATAGTAAGCTGGACAAAACAAGCATTGTACTAAGCAAACAGCATTTTTTGAACAACATGAAAATGTCCTTTTGTCTTATAGGTTATGCTTCTGATAAAGATGCTGTCCCCACAGATAATGTTGGAACATTGTGATCAGCAATCACACTCGGTTCTTCCATGCTTCCATTTAGTTACATCCCTTTGCACCATTCTATTGGACTCCAAGAAATGTTTAAAAGTTATACCCCTCCTATATATAATGTGTGTTTTTTCCCAGTTTTATTTAATATGCTGGTATTTGATGAAAATAGCTTCCAATTATTGCTAAGACATACTGCTCTAGCAATACCGTCTAAAGTGTAGGTGGAGATGAACAACTTCCTACTGTTTGCAGGTGAAAAAGATTCACTACTTTTTTATGTCATTTTCTGCAACATTACTACAAAGAATAGGTGCATATATACCCATTTCCCTTTTCAATAACGCCTCCTCTCTAATTTCATTTAGAAATTCTGTAGAGTAGACTCTGTTTGAAAACATACTCATTGAAATGTCACATTCACTGTGAAATACATCAGGTTCAGAAATCATCCTGGCAAGCCGTACTAATTGTCCTTTGACTACTGACTTTTTTTGGTGCCTAGGATGCCAGCTAGAGAAATGGGGTAGGAATTTGAAAAAGTAGGTTTACAAAATATATTAGAACTATACCTATTGTTAACCACATCCTTCTTCACCTCCACATTGAGAAATGCTATTTTATTTTCATTAAATATGGAAGAAAAATTTAAAAAAATCCACAGTGTTATTGATGTATAATAAAAATTCTCATAGTTTATCTGAGGTATCAATCCATAAAATGAATATGTTGACCAGGAATCATGTGTAAAGTGTCCAGCTATTAGTATATTCACTATAAAAGTGTACTAATCCTCTCACTCTGCCATCACATAATTTGCAAACATGGCTGCACAAGCTGCCCCCATGACCACCCTGGAATGCCGAAAAGAATTAGTGTCCATGTTGAAATGATTCATTTTCCAGTCATGAAAGTCAAATGAAGAAGGAAAATCATTGTTGTGGTCCTGACCTAACTGTGGGTTGAGGAAGCGGTAATCCAAAACTATCATTATTAAGGCACAACCCACTTCTCTGTATTGAATACAGCATTTCAACCTGATGCCACATTTGTGACAATCATTCATGGGGCACAAAGCCTGATGTGAGGCTATGATTGAACATGGTGCTTAGGTGGAGAGCCAGTTCATTCTGAGGTTCGTGTAAAATGCAGCCTGGGATGTTGTCTAGTCCCATGGATGCTGTGTTTTTGACTTTAGATCGTGCAGCTTTTACCTGAGTAGTTGTGATTACAGTGACTATGCATTCTTCCTGTATAGATATGGGCCCTTTAGGGGGTGAGGGGGGGGGGGGTAAAGTTAGCACTGAACCTATCTGCCAGGATGTTGACAATATCAGTTGGTTTTGTAATTTTTGTGCAGTTGTGCTGTAACTCAAAGCAGATCTGGGTGTTGCCATTGATATTCTTGACATAGTTATACAATGCTTTGTGGTTGTCCTTAGAATCAGTAGTGATTTTGTTTTTGTAGCTAGCTTTGGAGGATCTTATAAGGGATCTTAGATTCTTACTGAGGCTGACCAGGGAACTCCTCCACTGATGGGATTTTACTCTCTTTTGCAACAGTTTCTTCCTTCTGTTGTAGAGTTTGTTTATGGCAGGGGACCACCAGATTGGTTTCCTTTTTTTGGAGGATAACGTCTTAGTTCTGTTTGGGATAGCACAGTCCATGCACTCGTGTAAGTGCTTATAGAGTGCATTTTTGTAGGATTCAGCAGTCCATAGAGCTTGCTGTGTGAACATACCTTCAAAGTTAACCAATAAAAGTTAAAATTAAAATTAAAAGTGACCAAAACGGTATTCATCTCAGTCCAAGTTAAAGATCAAAAGACAGTCCATATAAGAAACTAGAGCGAGTCTTGTCTCATAAAAACTTCCTTTGTTAACATACAAACTTTCTTGAGACACAAAATAACTATTTAATATAATCCACATCACAGTAGGAAGTAACAACTAGAAACCTTACATTCTTATTTTTATTTCGTATTAATAATATACTAATTCTCAGTCATAACAGTGTACCATCTCATTAGTAATACACTGTTTATCGAATACTTAAGCACTTATTTTTCAAGAGTGGTTTGAGGGGAACAATGTTATTGATACCCAGAAGCCTATCAGCTCTGAGATCAATGACCCATTTGGTTTCCAGAGTTTCTGTTACATTCTGAATATCACCACCACGATGCCCAGCTTTAATAAGATCAATAGCTATAAATTTGAAGGAGTGTGTGTGATTTAATAAAATGTGATTGGCCAGAACGTCCTTCTTATCGGCATTCACTATATCTCATAAATGCTGTATAATTCTGTCCTTGAACATCTGTTTAGTCTTGCCTATGTAGAAGGCAGATCACTTCATACAATGGGCAAGATATATCAGGTTACGAGTGTTACAGTTTGCATAACCATCGAGACAGTACTCTTTCTTAGATAGTGGATGGAGAAAAGAATTGGTCGAATCTAAATGAGGGCAAGCTTTACATTTGCGGCATCTAAAAGTTCCTTTTTTATGTGTGACATGAAATATTTTGGAAAAAACATCTTTAGAACAAAGAATCCTCTTTAAGTTCTTATTTTTAAAGAGAAAGTGAGGTGATTCTCCTACAATACCTTTTATTTTATTGTTCTCTGTTAAAGCAGGCCAGTATTTCTTGATGGCATCACAAACTTGTTTAAAGTCAGTATTGTAAGTGATAGGACATTTTAAGATGGTTTGAACATTGAACTAGTTGTTCTGTGTGTTAGATTCACTTGGAAGTCCTTTTTTCTTCTTAAAGAAGGGGCTTCCATTTGTCTCCCTTATGGTCTTAATCCTACTTGGGCTAATATTAACCTCTTCCCTCATATAACCTCTTCTCTGTAGCAAATCTTGTACCCTGTTTTGCTCCATTTCACAATCTTTGTTAATGGTACACAGCCTTGACGCTCTAATGACCTGATGCTTCATAATATTTTTAAAAATATGGTTGGGATGCATGTTGTTTCTGTGGAGGTAATGATTCCTCCAGGTCTCTTTTCTATAGATAGAGGTATCAATACCTGTCTTCTGATTATACATTAATTTAACATCCAGAAATTCTAGAAATTCTTTCGAATAGTTCATTGTGAATCTAAGAAAATCAGTAGATCATTCAGGTAATCACGAAAATGAAGTATATCTTCTTCATTTCCATCCCATAATATAAAGACATCATCCACGAAATGACCATAAAATCCCAGGTTATTGAGCCAGGGATTTCACTCACTCAGGACATTTGTCAGCTCCCATTGGGTAAGTACCAAATTAGAGTAACTATTTACACATGGGGTGCCCATTGCTACACCCCAACATTGCAAATAGTACTCACTCCCATAGGTGAATACATTAGTCTCTAGGATAATTCCTAGAAGATCACATATAACATCTGTCCTTGCATTTAATCCAGTCAGAAATGTCCTGATTGCTTTGATTCCATATGTGTTTGGAATCACTGTAAAAAGGTTGCAAATATCCATCGTAACTAAGAGTGGGTCACTATGAATGCTTTTTTCTTCTAACATAAGATAAAGGTGTTCTAAAAAGTTACCAGTGTCCTTTAACACAATTCTGGCCTGGGTTAAATACTGTTTCAATGTTTCTTCCACATACATAGAAAGTGGCTCCATTACCCATCCATGTCCTGAAACAATCGGGTGCAGTGGGGGGGTCACAACGATCTTTGTGTAATTTAGGCAAGCCGCTAATGATAGGTACACTTGGATGTTCGATCTTGAAGAAATCAAACCAATCTTTACTTATACAACCATTCAGTAAAAGTTTTTCTAGTGTGTCATTCACATTTTTTATCATTTGAGTGACCTCTTCTTTTCTAAGTTTTCGATAGGTCTGTGTATCTTTTAACATATTTTCCATTTTGTTCACATACCATGTAGAGTCCATAATAACAATAGCCCCACCTTTGTCCGCAGGTTTAATGACAATAACTTCATTTTCTAAGTTGATGTAGGGCTATTCTTTCATTAGGGCTCATATTATGAAAATGTTTATTGGTATTCCCATTATGTCTAAGCACATTAATTTAATTCTCGCATAAACGACCAAAGAGCTCAATGTTCGGTGAATTGATAGGCACGAAAGTAATAGGCTTCCTATACTCCTGAGTATCTTCTTTTTGTTGTACACCAAAAATGCTTTTTATGTAATATTCCTACAGAACAGCTTAATATCCAAACTAAATTCACTCAGACTAGATCGTAGTGATGGTATAAAAGTAAGTCCTTTGTTGAGAATACTTAGCTGTTCCTTAGTTAAATTCACGTGTGACAAGTTTGCTACTAGAGTATCTACTTCATCATTCATGGGAACATTTTCTTTCTATTTCTTTCCTTGCTTTGCAAAGAAATTAATGTCAATGTTTCTTACAGAATGAGCTCCTAGGAAGATTTGAATTACTGATAAGCCTATAACTGAGATCAGAGTGTTTAAGAGAACTCCATTGCTAAGTCAGAATTCTGACTGTATTTAACACTTATGCATATTTAAGAGTTCCCCCAGATATCCTCCCATTGGGTAATGCAGCAATAACAATTTTATTTTTAACAGACTCAGACTTTGCACTGATGTTATCCATCTGCCATGCATAACTAGTGAAATAAATGGGACTGTTGTAAGTAATATCCTTCCAACCATTATAATGCTGATCCACTCTGAAGAACTATGCAATAATAATAATGCTAGGTTCTCCTCAAAGGGATGTTGAACGTGTCTGTGAGTATTAACAGCTTATATTTAAACACAGTGTGCTCCCATTAAGAAATAAAGCCTAGCCCTGGAGATAACCTTGTTTTCCCCAAAACATTATCATGTATAGGAACTGCACTTCATTAGACTTATACATAACACCCTTACACTCTTCCTTTTCATAAAAATGAAACCATTTGACAGGAAGTACACCCATTTACCAAGCAGTCCTAAAATAAACACTAAAGAATCCAAATAAAACAGAAATATACATTGTGAGGCATAAACGTGTAGAGTCTCACCGATATTCTTTGGATGAAGGGTAATCAACTTGCTAACTTAGAATTTTTGTTTTAAATAATATGAATGGTTCTATTATCATGTGACAAGCAGTTGTGGATTCAAAAGTATTGCAAACCAAACCAAATACACACAAAGGAGACAGGGTGCATGGATTAAACCATATTGTAAAATCCAAAAGAAAAAATCCAGCACCAGGAGAAGTTGTAGATACAATCTTTAAATATATTTATTAGGGCAAACCCAAAAGATCCATATGCAGCAAACTGGTTTCGGCTGAGTAATAGCCTTCTTCAGTGCATTAATGTGAATAGACAGTTCCACATGCTTATATAAAAAAAAGTCAGAAGAATTGGTTGCAATCATCCATTAATTATTTAAACAATTAAGAAAATTAGCTTAACTCATTCAGGCCAGGACTAAATAGTGCACCTTGCCTAATAATCCATCCTGACTCTTTTTGATTTAAAATAGAATGCCATCCTGATTTGCATGTTTTGTTGCATTCAATTCTGTCAATTATAGTAAATGTAAACTTAGCAGTTTTATGTTTCAAAGTATGTTTATATAGTACATTTCATAACCTATTGTTCTTGATATCACTTAGATGTTCACTAATTCTGAATCTAAAAGGCAGTGGCGGCTGGTGACTTCAAATTAAAGGGGGGCTGTAGGAGACAGCTGAATGGGTGGGGCCAATGGGAAGGGGTGTGTCCAACTAGAGAGGGGTGGATCTATGCTCAAAACCACAACAACTGGAACTTTAATTAAATATGCTGCCCTGTGCCAAACCGTCATTACGAGAGTCCAATCAAGACAAAATGAAGTGTAGAAGAAAAAAAAATGTCAATGCATTGGCTACATGACAACTTACTTAATATCTAGATGGAAATACAAAGGTTGTGAGGCATGAAAAAATAAATTGCTTTTTAAATACATTACTGGAATGCCAGTCAAAATCAAGTATATAAAAACAAGCAGCACTCAGCTCAAACCACTTCTCCTTGCACTGCAGTTCTAATTATAATTTATATTCAGCTTTATAAAATTACCAAGTAACATGCTGAAAGTAGCAATCTCTGTGATACCCCCACTTGTAAAAATGTTTCTTATCCAAAAAAGACCTGCTACCTGACAACTATCTACTTGTTTCATGGAGAACACATGATCAAAGTAAAAAAATGAACAGCAAACAAGAAACAAGCTCAAGATAAATTGCTTAAAGGATTCCTGCACAAGTTATGGACCACACATGATAGACTGGCATTCTGTTTAGTTTATAGGTAAAGCCTGCAAAGATAACTGCAAGTCTCCAACAAATGTAATGAGCTTCTGAAAATACTGTAATCCTGTCCTTTATTACAAATACTGACATATGCATTTCAATACCTAAGGCTTATACGTTATCTAGTTATGTAAATATTCTCTACATGGCAACAATGAAAAGACTTTCAATGTTGGTAATTCTTTAACAGTATTCTTATTAATGCTTACTTGCATCTTACAATCTCTGACAAGCTTACCTGATGGTCATTAAAGCATTGCTACTTTAATACAGAGCAACAGGGCACTGCAACAGCATACATTTTCTGAATAATAAGAAGCATAAATCAACAGTATAAAAATATGACAGAAAACCAGAACATTCTGCAAAATCAAGGACAGATGAAAAGCCACGGTCATACTTGTGGTCCACCTTGGATGGGGGAATACTCTGCACACTTACACTGCATAACTGCTCCTTGCCTTGCTTGGACACATCCAGAGCCACTGCAATGGGGAGTGGAGTGCAACAAGTAGGTCACAGTTTCAAATGTCTCTGGCTGACGGTGATGGCTCTGACACTCATACCTCTCAATCTCAGAGCAAGAAATCTGGACAAATCCATACATAGAAGTGGGACACAGGCCCAAAAATAAAGACAATTTTAAATATTGCTCTTAGAAAGATAATAGAATAGTAGTAGGTCTTGCATTAGTATGAATTTTTGAAGGGTATGAAATCTGAAACTCAAATGTCTGTCATTATTTTCTAACTTCAATCTTTAATGATTTGCTACTAATTTGCCAGAAAACCACAATTTTATGAAAAACAGACCAAATATGTTATGCAAAAATATGAAATTGCCACACAATACAGCTGGGAACCTGTCAAAGAAATGACACCTTTTTAAAATTAGTACTGTTAACTTGAGCAGCTGACAAAATAAGAGCATCAACATGCATTTCTGAAACAAAAGTAATCTATAACTCTGATCATTACAGTTATTTATAATTGTAAACCCTCCACGTTTTCTTCCAAAATTGCCATTTTGCAGAGGGATTATTAGGGGGAAAGCAACATTTTGAGCCAAAATTGCAGACAGTTGAGAGGTTTGGATATTCCTAATTCTATAAAGCGATTTATTTGCACATACATCTCAACCTCTTAATGCAGGAAATCTGGATAAGGCCAAATATATTGGGGGAACATACAAATAGTACTAAAAAGACAGTTGATAGAATAACAGGTCTTGCTTTAGCATGCTTTTTTCTGAAGGTTATGATGTCTGAAACTCAATGTCTGTCATTATTTAGTGACTTCATTACTAAATGATTTGGCAGAAAACCACAAATTTTATGAAGAACAAACCAAATATAAGAAGCAAAAATCTATTAATTCTGCAAAATTCTGGACAGTTGAGAGGTATACTTCAGCCGGGGCTGTCTGAGTTTGCTGCCCCCCTCACAAAATCATGGTCAAATGGACCGTCCCCCCTGCAGCCATTCCAATGTCCCATTCCTTGGTTATTTCACCCCATTTGCCATAAACACTGTAATGTGCATACTGCTTTACTTCTGTGATGATATGGATTTCATTTGAAAGTTTTATTTTATATTTTACAGCATAAACCCTAATAGATATCTGCTAAACAAAGCAATGCAGTCTCACAATGAAAATAGACTTAGCATTAAAACTTCTCTGCCCTTGAAACTCACATTCATTGAAACAGCAATGAAACCCACATTCAAAGAAAATACATTTTGCCAGTGGCAGATAAAGATTAATTTTGGGCTGTTTTCAAATCATAAGCCCATTGAACACGAAACATACACATGCTCTTTGATACACTTTCCTGTCTGTATTAAATTATATTCCTTGTACAATACAGTACAGTTGTTAGAGGGCATTTTAAATTTATTGTTTTGAACATTTTTCCAGTAAACAATGAAACAAAATGCATGCACCAATAATGACAAAATTGCCCAATTCAGAACATTTCCATCATAAAAGTCTACTCAAACTTCTACAGTCCACCAGTATCAGTAAATATGCACGATCTCTGAAGAAGTAAAAGTCATCTAAATAATTCCACATTAAAGAAATCTGTTAAGTAATGAAGAGGTTACTACTAGCAAACAACTTTATACGTCATTGTTTCATCTACAAATAAAGTTCCTGTTGCCCTTGAGGAATAAATTGCCTATGTTGCATTAAAAAATTATAATGCTAGTAATATCACAATAAGGAATGGATGGCAAACTGATAACAGGTTCATAGTTACTAGGTATCTTCGCCAAAGAGGACTGCAGCATCCATCCCCTTTACAACAGAGTACAGTATCAGCAATGGATATACTTACTGTGGGAGTAGAACCCACAGCCTTCTGCATCAAAAGCAAGTACACTACCTATTGTGCTATTTTCAATGTAAGCAGGCTTGGCATAAGCAGCACTAAACTTTTGTTCCCCTGCAGCTCTCAGCACCTTGTAAAATCTACTCGACACTCAGCTGTATCTCTGAACTTTGCAGCACAAGAAATCTGGAAAAAGCCAAAATTTATTTGGGGGGGGGGGGCAAAAGCCCAAAAACCAAGGGCACATTTTAAACATTGCTTGTATAATGTTGGAAAGTTGCTAGAATAAAATGCTGTGTTACCACCATACATTTCACTGCCAAGTATTGAACCCAGGACCCTCTGCAAAACTGCCAGAGCTACATACCACTATGCCAAATCACCTATTTTGATACAAGAAAGGAAGACTGAAACTTAAATGGCTACCATTTAGTGAATTCAGTTCTCACCATAGCTGTCAACATCTTAGCACAAAACACCTGAACAAAGCCAATAATGGGGGACTACAGCCCCCAAACATATTCAGCGAGTTCAGTTATCACCATAGCTTTCAACCTTGGCACAAAAAACCTGGACAAAGCCAATAATGGGGGAATACAGTCCAAAAAATAGGGACAAATACCCACTGAGGACACCAGAGCAAACACACAGAGGACATGCAGACTCCACACAGAAGGCACCCCAGCCAAGAATCAAACCAGACAACCCATAGCTGTCAGGCAACACTGCTACCACTGCACCACTGCATTACTGGCTGTGTTAAGTAAAGTAACAAAAATACAGAGACCACAGATTTTATGAGGAACAGACCAAATATGAGGCAAAAATCTGCAAATGTTTTACAAATGGTGGTGGGTAGGGAATTCAGGCTCTTGTCACTTGGGCCCAAGGTACAGGGTTCAAGCCTTATTCTCTCCCCACCACCATGGCCCAAGGTACAGGGTTCAAGCCTTATTCTCTACCCACCACCATGAAGCAACTGGAGCATTTCACACACACACACACACACACACACACACACACACACACACACACTTCTCTGTCCTTCATAAACACCCTACCCATCTCTGTACTCAGCTATGTCCTCCGCAGTGATCACCTGTCCTCAGACAACAAGCTCCTCCATAGTGATCCTGCAGCCTGATTGGTCCTCCATAATGGCCTGTGCATGCTGTTGGGTCTCCCACAAGATGTGAGAAGGCTGGAGTCTCCTGCTGTTGGTCCAGCCTGCAGGTGAGGCAGTCTGGTGACCTTCTGGTTTGTGCAGGTGTCACCGCACAGACATCTGGGCTGGAAGGGTGGAGTTTCCTGCCTTTCCTATCTGGACTGCCTCACAGAGCAGTCTGGAGTTTGGAATGCCTGAGCATGCATGCTTGGAGTTCTGGTCTGCCTAACACAGCAGTCAGGAACTAAGTGCAGAGTCCGAGAATTCTTATTTCAATATGTTCTATGGTGGGGGGAATTTATTTAATCCATTTTACAGGTGGGGGACCCATTTTACAGGTGGAGGGGCTGCAGTCCCACAGTCCTATAGCACGAGCCACCCCGCTAAAAGGTCTTGATGTTTGCCCTACATAAAACGCAGAGCAAAAACAAGTAGCTAAATAGATTTCCCAATCACTACTACAGTTCCCAAAACATCTGATGTCATAAATTCTGGATGTATTTTTACTAGCAAACTCTTTTGTTTTGACAATATGTTTACAAGCATAGCAGTGACCCAAACAAAGTGGTTTGTTATTTGGTTGGCTCAGTATGATGTTTGTAGTGTGTGAAATATGAGTTCATGGTTCTACCTCTCCGATATGAAAATGAACAGCGGGGTGTAAGACAATTGCCTAATTTTTCATGGGCTAATAAAATATCCCAATGATTGTTGATAATGTTCCTAAACCAATTTGTGTTGCATCTGAAAGTAGTTACTAGCCTGATGGGTTGTGAGGTTTGTTTTTTAGAAATGGTTTGGTCCTTATATTGTAATAGTTGACTTCTGTCCTGTTGGTCAACAAAACTTCGTACCTCGTTCAAAGATTCTGCCTGATAACCTCTAGTGAGAAATCTTTGGGTAAGATCATATTGGCAGGGCCCATGAGATTGTTCAGAGGAACAAATCCGTTTAACACGTAGATATTGAGATTTGGGAATATTTCGGATGATGTGGTGCGGGTGATGGCTAGAAGCATGTAGTAGGGTGTTATACTATGGAAACTTTCTATATACCTGTGTTTCCAATGTGTGATCCATCTGTCTGGTAACAAAGACATCCAAAAAGGCGATATTGTGATGTTCAATATCGAGTGTAAATTGGATCCCCCATTTGTTTTCATTGAGATATTCTATAAACTCCTTGGCATAGAGCACATCACTCCGTCACACCATCCAGCAATCGTCCAGATAGCGTCTCCAAATATCTATCGGGTCCAAGAATATGTTGTGATTGTCATCATATATCAGTTGTTCCTCCAGATATCCCATGAAAAGGTCGGCATAGATGGGAGCAATGGATGCTCCCATCACCGTACCTTGCACCTGCCAATAACACCCCCATTAAAATAGAAGACATTTTTGGACAACAAATGTTCCGTCAAACAGACTAATAATGTATTGAAACCAGGAGTGTATAAGTCTGATCTATCTAGCTAATAACCCCTCCCAGATACTATTGGTCATACCAGAGGATTGGTAGAATGTTTGTGTATCTTAGGCAATAAATAAAGATATTATGGTTGGGGATCGGAAACCTTAAGTTGTTTACAAGTTTTTTTTTACAAATAATGCCTTCCTCCATGGCTAGGTCTAGAAAAGAGTCAATTTCTTTCTTGAAATTAGGAGTTGGATCTATGACTATCTGTATATAACAACGGATGTTGGTAACTGTTTCACTGCCTCAGCCTGATACATTTTCCAGTCCATGACAACTACCGCCCCTCCCTTATCTGCTGGCAGAATAATTAGATCATGTTTCTTGCTAAGATTCTATAGGGCTAACTGTTCAGGTCTGGATAAATTATACTTCATATGGTGTGTTTTATAATGAAAATGAAGATCTTTAAGTACACACTCCTTGAACACAGCAACATGTTTGTCCATGGGAGGCTTGAAGCTAGATTTGCCAAATTGAAAAGCAGTAGGTCTTTGAGTATTCTGTGTATCAGAAAAAAATATTTTTAGGTTAAGTAATCTGCAGAAATCATTGACATCACTGACCAGGGTATGTTCAGGAACCAAAAAAGACAGCACAAAGTTGAGACCCTTATTAAGCAATTTTATTTCAGCTTCCGACAAATTGTAGGAGGAGATATTGTGCACATTATCAATGTTTAATGAGATGTTATCTTCTCTAATAACTGTTGAATGTTGTGTATGCCTTCTGTGTTTCCTGCCCCCTCCATGTTTCTCAAGCCTAAAGGGTCTCTATTTAGTTTCCTCTTGGCCGCTGGAGATTCTTGGGTGGATAGAGAATCTAAATCAGTAATAGAGGATGAATCATCCCCTGATGTTCCACTATAACCCTGCTCTTTATTTCTTAATATAGATCGTGGTCTTTTCTTCCTATTGGTTGCCTTGGGACCAGAACCATAAAAGTGTATATTTTTTTTGTCACAAAGGGCTTTCACTTGTCGTAATCCATGGTATCTCTCTGAAATTTTTTGTTTTTTTCCTTAATCAGTTGTTCCTCTAATAATGATATATCTTTAGCCAAATTATTCAAATGTTTATTAAAAAAGGGCTCCGCCTCATAAACCTTAACCTCTTCACAGTTGGCAGTAACCACTAATATGCATTGATTAATTGTTCTTTCATAATATTCAGTTAGGGCATCAACAAAAAGCATGAATGCTTTATGTTGTGCTTGGGTCCAGTCATGAGACAGCTGGTCATTTATCTGGTTCACCAAAGGTTGGATCCCGACTCTTAAGTCTCTTGGTGTGATATCCTTGAGCTTATAAGCTTTGAATAATTTGAGGTGCCATATATTAGACCTGAGTGTCCTCACATTTTTTGTCATTTTCTGAAACAGGATACCACAAAGATTGTCCAGATCCTCCCTTCCTAGAGTGGAACTTGTTGAATTAGGTTGTGCTAAACCAAAAATTTCTAAATTATCACGGTCTGCTGACAGTCCTTCCAATAACTTGGTGAGATCCATGTCTATGCGTGTTCCTATTCAGTAAGTGGATAACAAAATGTCCTGAAACAAGGCTTTCTAAATCAATATAATATAACCAATGGTATCTAAAGAATCAATTAGTATAAATACCACACATAGAGATCAGGGCAACTAAAGGACCACATCATAAGCCACTCAATAATAAACAGTGATTGGTAGATGGATGCAGTCAAGAAAGACTATAATGGCCTATTAATATTTTGGCCAACATCAACAACAACCACGAGTTGTGTAGGGATGACTGAACTTGTCTCTGCCACCCAATAATATATGTTGGTTGACTGTTTATATACAGCTTTATTATTGAGTGGCTTATGATGTGGTCCTTTAGTTACACCTGATCTCTATGTGTGGACCTTCCCTAATTGTATTCTACCTAGTAATATACATTTGGTCTTTTCTCTTTTTTGGTTTGGATATTGAAACTATTTCTAGAGTGGTTTGACAACTCTTAATTAGTATTTATACTAATTGATTCTTTAGATACCATTGGCATATAAGCATAATTTGAAACACCGAAACTGCTATAATTGACAGAATTGAATGTAACAAAACATATGCAAATCAGGATGGCATTTTATTTTTTAACTCCAGAAAGGAAGTCTGTTAAAATGAAGAACAAGATATTTGGACCTTATTTTATAAGAACACTTAATGTGGATCCTAGAACAAATGGTCAAACCATAAAAACTGTGACATCTAAATTTTGTTAGAATATGGTTTTATGAACAATGGGCCAGATTCATTAACATGTACACTAAGTATATGCCATTCTGAGTGAATAGACAACACAAGCATAACTCCCACCTTCTTACTCCTAATTTTAGTTTTCCTACTGACTTCCTTGCAACCTTAAATATCGAAGGGGATTCATAAAGGTTACCAGAATGTGCAGACTATATCTACACTTAGTCTAATCTTTCTGAAAGAATACAGAGCACAAAAAATGTGGTAGGGATGTTCTTGAATACTGATCGTGTACACTTAGTGTAAACATTCATGAAACCGGCCCATAACATACCAAATTGCATCATATTATTAATGTCACACTTAAGTAACCTGTTTAATATGTTAAAATCAAACACATTTATAGGCTATGAATGTGATATCACCATTTGATAAGATTATGGTGCATATGGTGTGTGTCTGTGTGTGTGCATGTGTCTGAGCATGTGTGCACGTATGTGTGTTCTGTAATACATAGTGACACATCCAGAATGGGATTGAATGCTGTGTGCCTTTTGGATACATATTAAGCACCAGTGTCCCTGCAGTTCTGTTAAGGATAAACTGGTGTATAAAAAAATGGATGGATGGAAAGAATGACGAGAAACCAAGTTTTTCTTTCGCTAATTGATATGTAGTAAACGTGTTGCAATATCCTCATCACCTACCTCCTGGATATATATATATATATATATATATATATATATATATATATATATATATATATATATATATATATATATATATATATATATATATATATATATATATATATATATATATATATATATATATATATATATATATATATATATATATATATATATACAGTATACACATCATTGTAGATACATCATGTATTCCATGTGAATGCTTTTTCACTTAATTTCTCATACTTTCTGGTATCATGCTGAAAGAGTATATTTAGAAACCTTATTTTATATTCTTCCACCTACACACAAAGTCACACCAGCCTTGATACAGCTTCATATGGTAGCTGTTCTGGTTCTTTAACTATTTATTTATTTGTTTATTTTTCTGGTTCACAGTCTGTCCTACCTGATACTCCAGTCTAAAAGTCCTGCATTAATGAATGTGTCTTTTGGAACATGACTGGGCCTAACTATATATATGTATGTAAAAGAAGGCAGGGTCATGAGCTGCAAGAGCATGTTTACATGACTAAACACAGAGTATTTTTCTTTAAAGTAAAAAAGCAAAAGGTGTGGCAACATATTGATAAGTACATTGCTGCTGCAATGATCAGCTTAAAATTATCTTGAAAGTGAGTTCCAGAAAAAAAAAAAACTTGTGATTGACTGCCCTTTTACCTTAACATTACACTGCCTCTCACATGTACTTTGTAGACTAGTAACGCAGATGGGGTGTGTAAAATGCTATATTTTATGGATGTGTCATTAACATGTGCAGACTTACCAAAAAGTGCATTTGCATGGCACTCTCTATGTGATACTCTCTGTTATTTTCCTGGATAAATTGAAGATTCTACTTATGTTTCATACATCTTGTAAGATTTCCCTTAAGGGTAGGCCATACACTCTTAAATTCCATTACTAATTTTGACTCTGATATATCTTTAGTAAGATTATTCCAGTCATCCACAACCAATTATTTGAAAAAGCACTTCATATTATTTCCACTGAGCTGTTTACCTTGAATCTTCAGCTTTTGACTTGTGATCATATATCACTTCTTTATAATATTGCAACTATCTAGATGCAGATACATTTCAGATACTTAGATATTCCTGTTATATTCAAGTCTACATAGTAAGCTCATGTAGTATTTCCTACAGATGGTTTCTGATGAAAACTAGGTACTGTTTTTGTTTCTGTTTTTTAAACTACCTCCATCCTGTGTCTCTGGAAAGCTTAACTCTCAGGAGTGGGACATTATACTCCATAGGAGATCTTACTGACTGCTTATTAAGTGGTAAAACAATGTTTATTTTCTACTTTGGAAGCATCTTTCTATGCATGGGAGGGTATGAGAGAGAGGGTCTCCTAGATCTGCTAGCTAAAGTGACTTTATCTGGACTAATCCTTTGTAAACTTGTTTCTTGTTTGTCCTGTCAATCACTGGGTCACAGGTGGGATATCAGACTTGACTCAAGCCATCTGGATTACTTCTGTTTTTAGCATTATTCTAAGGGGTATATATAGGTATGGGCATGGGTGGTCAAGCATTTACAGGCTGCTTCTGTCTAATACTGACATAGGTGCCAGACAAGGGGTAAATTTTTGATTCCCATCCACTGATCCATATATATATATATATATATATATATATATATATATATATATATATATATGGGTCTACTTCTGTAGACTGAATTTACACTTTGCCGAAATCCAAAATAACCAGCATTTGCATGAAACTACACTCTACTGAACCACGGAACACCGGACAAGGCAGTATGCTGCCATTTCTGGATCATACCTTTTCTACAATTTAGTACAATCTTGGAGTTGGTATATAAAATCTGCATGGGGTATGGGGGGTGCAGGGGACTTGCCCCCCTGCAAAAATGTCAAGAAAGGTAAGTGTTCAAGCGTAGATGTGAAAACTGTGTGGAGTTTTGTTGGGATGTTTGATAGTTGATGTTTGCTGTTCCATGGTGTTCCGTGGTTTGGCAGTGTAGTTTCATGCAAATGTTGTTTTAGCAGTGTGGACACGTTCTTTTGGATTTCGGAAAAGTGTAAATTCAGTCTACAGAAGTAGACCCATATATATATATATATATATATATATATATATATATATGTATGTATGTATATGCACACACACGCACACATATGCATATTTATATAACTGTGGGTTTCTTGTAATTTGTCAAATGTCCATTTGGTCGATGAGTGCTGGGGTGTGCTTTATAGCAAACCTGTGGATAGCTCAATGGTCACAACATCAAGGGAATGAGTTTCTGCATGTCTGTAAGAGTCAGGGTTAGGATCAGGGACAAGTTTTGTATGTTTATGCACGAGTGTGTATATTTTAGGCTTAGTGTCAAGGTTAGGTAAGGGGATATATCTAGTATTGTTAGTATGTGTTTGTGCATGTTTGTGTATCCAAATCTATCTTGTGCACTGGTAGTGTTATGAGAAGGTTTTTATTAAGGTAAGGTGTATTGTAGGGTAGGGCAACATTAGTGTTAGGGTTAGCACCCACTACTAAGATGGTGCAGAGAGTTAGAGCTAAATTATTCCAGTTATGGAGTATTTCTAAAAAAAAAAAAAAAAAAAAACCAGAAGGCTTGCAACAAAGACTGAAATTGTTTTGACCTGCATCTCATGACCTCTAAGAAACTTACTTTAAGTTGGAAGATAACACAATCTGGCCCCAGTTAAGACATTTGGTATATTAATGACTATTGTCCAGTCTACTAGCCAAAGCACTACCCCCTCCAGTATTGCTGTTATCAAAGTCAACATAACTAAAAGTATATCTATGAGAGTTCATTTACAATTATTAAACCAGGACTTTGGAATTACATATCTACATCTGGCATCACTTCTAGAGTCCAAAATCTGGCTAATTATATCCATACTCCTTATCTTACCTGCTTGGCTTTAAATCGTCCACTCCTGGTATAACCCCCATTAGGCAACTTAAGGTGTTCCTTGCAGATGAGATCCCATTCCTGTAAACTTACAATGTCAGGTTGAAAAGTCTTCATATATGTAAACACGCTAGTTGTTTACTATGGACTTGACTATCCATTAACATTGTAACATGTTAATTTGATGACCATTATGTCTGTAACACAGCATCTATTCCCTCAGAAAATGTTCAGTTAAGGGCAAAGCAGTTTTATATGCAATAGCAAATGAGTATAGTGTCGAAATAAAAAAAAATATATAAACATTTCAATCACATACAAAAAGTCCATAATGAGGGGCTCTTTGCTTAAATATGTGCAGGCAGTAACTTCTAATGAGAGAGCAGCAATCTCAGAGACATGAAGAGATACAGCATAAACTGAATTGCAACGCCAATATTATTTATTAATTAAAAAAACTTTATCCAGACCTTCTTCCATCTTCACCTTCTTGTAATACTGCCAAGTGAGTTGTATTAAAAGGCTAATGTATAAATATGTGTATATATATATATATATATATATATATATATATATATATATATATATATATATATATATATATGTATATATATATATAGATCTAGGATGCTTGCTCGACTGAGAAAATGTCCGAATCCATAAAACCCGAACACACTTTAATGAAAGCGCTTTTATCAAAAAAGCGCTTTCATTAAAGCATGTGACAAAAAAAATATACTACATTTACATTTTAGCATGGGGGGCTTTGCCACCTGCACCCCCCATGTGGGGGGCTGTACCGCCCACACCCTCCCTACTTTAATATTCTCCCTCCAAGACTGCACTACAGTGGAGAAAAAGGAATTTTCCCTTACCCGCACCGTAGTACAGCCTCGGCAACAGTCATACTTACGCGAAAGTGCTTCTTCGGTGAAAAGCACTTTCGCGTAAGTATGCCCGGCCGTTTGTATTTCGGTCATTTGCTCAGTCGAGCAAATGTCCTACATCCATATATATAGATATATATAGATATATATATATATATATATATATATATATATATATATATATATCACATGAATTAACATCAATCCAACATTATGTAAATTGATCAATTCCTACCTTCCCTTAAACCTCACTCCTCCTCCTGCAAAACATTATTCAGCATATATTGTACCCACAATTTCCATTTTCTATGTGATTTTTTCCTACCCTTTTCTAAAGATCACACTTACAGTTCCTTTTCTCTGTTACAATACTCACTACTTCAAATACAGTTGGTTTAGACTTTGATTTCCATTTTCCAGTAATTGCTTTTTGGCTGCCACCAGAATTAAACTTAACAAGGCCTTACTGTGTCTAGGCAATCCAGATCTTATATACCAGCTAAAAGAAATAACTTCCTTAGTTACACCCATTTACTCACCCAGTATTTCTTTCCTGTAGGAAATTTTTCATAGTCTGTCAGCTCGTTAAAGTCCCAAAACAACGTTCCCAGTTACCTCTTCCTTCACCATCATACCTCCAACATTTGACATCTACATGAAATTCTCTGGAATCTGCTTGGGGTATAAAAATAGCTGTGCAAACACTTCCAAGCAAAAATTTTAAATCTTCTAGATTTTGTTGCATATTTTGGAGCCATATATATGTCCTTCCATTGCATGATTGTGAATTGCTTATTAGTTTTCTCTTTCCAGTGTTTTCTACCCTCTTCTGATATTCTTTTGCAATATTTTATATATCCTACTAATTATCCCTTTTTTAACAGCAGCTTCTCTTCTAGATTCAGCTAAAAAGTGTACTGGAATAGATCTTTCACTCAAGATTTACATATCTCTTTCTCTTTGCCTACACTCTGATATCAATCCTTGATAGGGAAGGCAGTCTGTAGCCTGCAGTCCAAATGCCTACTTGGCAGCTTTCCACTCTATTACTTTTCTCTCTCTTGTTATTTGCTCCCTATACCATGGTTCCTTTGCCAGTTTTGTCCAGTAAATTCCACCCCCTTCTTGTCTATTCTCTGTACCCCTCACTGCAGTCATCCTGAGTTACAGAATGTCATTTTTCCATTTTCATGCTGGCTAAGTTGTTAGAATACTTACTGCTATTTTTATAAATATAATATTCTGTATGTCATTGTTATTCTCCTTAAGGATCTGCATCCCAAATTCCACTCTTTCCTTATTTCTTGAATTCCGCTCCTGCTTTGCCATCATCATTTCTTTCCAATTTGAACTATAGCTTTCTGCTTGTGATATGTATACGAGTCTTAACTATGTCGCTCTAAAAATCTATCTTCAAATCAACTTGCTCTATTGAAAGGATCAACTTATCCTAGTTGACCCTTGCACACTTCCCCTCCCACATAAAATCCTTCAACTCTTTATTAATTAGTCTCCACAACTTCTCTTCTGGTTGATAAAAGTATGCCTGACTTGTATATAAAACTAAAGGGATTAAAATATTTTTACTGCCAGTATCTTGCTATACATATTCATAAACAAGAGCTTCCACTTTCTCAGTTTTGTATTAGCTCTTGTTTAGTCTCTTCTCAAATATCCTAAGCTGCTATAGCAGAATCTTATTTAAACCATACTCCTAATTACTTCATTGTATCATGTCCCCATAAATATGGGTATTGCTGAACTCATTTGTGTGTGGGTATATAGTTTATAGCTATAGCTTTTATTTTGTCTTCATTAGTTTTATATCCTGAAAAGACTTGGAACTGTCTAAGAATGTTCCACAACACTCAGGTGTTCTTTTCTGCTTTTATTAGGTACAAGATAATATTGTCTTCAATTAAAGACAAGGTTTCTTGATTACCATACAAATTATATCCTTGAATTTCTGAGTCCCTTATTTCCTTTCACAATGGCTCTAAATATAATGCAAAAAACAAAGGGAAAGAGGACGCCCATCCCTGGTTCCTCTGTTCAGACACAACATATCAGAGAGGGGCCCTCTCACTTTAATTTTTTCCTCCAATCCCTCATATATCTTCCTAATTAACCTTATTATTGTATCAGGGAATGCAAATGCTTCCATTGCTCTGCTCAAAAAAATTCCCACTGACTCTGATGAATACTTTCTCTGCATTAAGACCCATCAACAACAACAGCAGTATTTTCTTATATTCTGCTTCTTCGTCCTGGATCATACTTTTTCTATTAGTGTTGTCAAATGTTTGCCTCCCTTCCACAAAATCACAGTGATCCATATTTATCTATTTTTGAAACACCTTTGCCATTCTTTTAGCTATTATAGACATAAACTCTTTACAATCATGATTTAGAACTGAAATGGGCCTATATGAAGCTGGGTCTCATAGGCCTTTACCATCTTTAGATATTACAGCCACCACAGCTTTCTTCCAGGATGTTGATGCTTCCCATCCTTTTAAAATACTGTTAAAGAAAAACCTCCAGATCTTTATCACTTTCTTTCCTCCTAGTTTCCAAACTTCCTCAGGAATACCATCACTTCCTGGAGGCTTTCCTGCAGGTTAATTATCCATTGTCATTTTTATCTCCTGTCCTCCTATTTTAGCTGTTAATTGTTGAGCCTCATGTACCTCTAACCTTGGGATATCTAAGTCTTCCATAAATAATTCTCTTTGTGTTTTTTCATGATTTCCATATTCCTCCTCTTTATACAAATTTTCATAAAATTTCCAAAATATCTCTAATACCTCTAATGGATGTCTGGTTATTTTTCTTGTCATAGGCTTCCTAAGTTTAGCAATAACTCTTTTTACTTTCTATTGCCTAGGCCATTGTGCTAAATATTTGTGTGGTCTTGAGTTATCAACAACAGTTGCTTAACAGCATTCTTTATAAACTCATGCACATTATACAGGTACCCACTTATTTTCTCATTCGGACTTTGCATTTCTGCCCCTTCTTGTTCTGTTAGATCCCCCTTATTCTGCAATACCTTAACCTTTCAAAATAGGAATCCAGACAGGTGAATAGACAAACTAGCAAAACAAACACATGTTGCAGTGCTTGTAGAGAACAACTTCAGACGGCAGTCAAAGAAATAAAACTTTATTACAAAAGTAGAGTGATTTTGCTCCTACTGCTTTCAGAAATCATCAGAATTAATGAAACTTTGGTAAAAGCAAATTAAAATACAAACCAGTTAAAATCACATGAGCCATAAGATCCAATAAAAACAACCACATGATTAAACACTAATTAATTTTACATACTGTAGGCTTAATAGTACAAGCTTCATCTAACCCTGAGTGGTTTGTAGCAATGAATCTGAGCTGCTACGTTAGCTCACCAGCCCTGAGGGTCATTTCTTGTTTGTTTAAAAAACATAAAATCAAATTTGTGTTAATTAAACTCAGCTATTCATTTATACAAAGCATTGGTAATTGGCATTTACCTTACCTAATAGCCAATATTTGTTCATGTATACATTCCTTAAACCTACTAGAGGTATTTCCTACATAGTAAGCTGGACAAAACAAGCATTGTACTAAGCAAACAGCATTTTTTGAACAACATGAAAATGTCTTTTTGTCTTATAGGTTATGCTTCTGATAAAGATGCTGTCCCCACAGATAATGTTGGAACATTGTGAACAGCAATCACACTCGGTTCTTCCATGCTTCCATTTAGTTACATCCCTTTGCACCATTCTATTGGACTCCAAGAAATGTTTAAAAGTTATACCTCTCCTATATATAATGTGTGTTTTTTCCCAGTTTTATTTAATATGCTGGTATTTGATGAAAATAGCTTCCAATTATTGCTAAGACATACTGCTCTAGCAATACCGTCTAAAGTGTAGGTGGAGATGAACAACTTCCTACTGTTTGCAGGTGAAAAAGATTCACTACTTTTTTATGTCATTTTCTGCAACATTACTACAAAGAATAGGTGCATATCTACCCATTTCCCTTTTCAATAACACCTCCTCTCTAATTTCATTTAGAAATTCTGTAGAGTAGTCTCTGTTTGAAAACATACTCATTGAAATGTCACATTCACTATGAAATACATCAGGTTCAGAAATCATCCTGGCAAGCCGTACTAATTGTCCTTTGACTACTATCTTTTTTTGGTGCCTAGGATGCCAGCTAGAGAAATGGGGTAGGAATTTGAAAAAGTAGGTTTACAAAATATATTAGAACTATACCTATTGTTAACCACATCCTTCTTCACCTCCACATTGAGAAATGCTATTTTATTTTCATTAAATATGGAAGAAAAATTTAAAAAAATCCACAGTGTTATTGATGTATAATAAAAATTCTCATAGTTTATCTGAGGTATCAATCCATAAAATGAATATGTTGTCCAGGAATCATGTGTAAAGTGTCCAGCTATTAGTATATTCACTATAAAAGTGTACTAATCCTCTCACTCTGCCATCACATAATTTGCAAACATGGCTGCACAAGCTGCCCCCATGACCACCCTGGAATGCCGAAAAGAATTAGTGTCCATGTTGAAATGATTCATTTTCCAGTCATGAAAGTCAAATGAAGAAGGAAAATCATTGTTGTGGTCCTGACCTAACTGTGGGTTGAGGAATTGGTAATCCAAAACTATCATTATTAAGGCACAACCCACTTCTCTGTATTGAATACAGCATTTCAACCTGATGCCACATTTGTGACAATCATTCATGGGGCACAAAGCCTGATGTGAGGCTATGATTGAACATGGTGCTTAGGTGGAGAGCCAGTTCATTCTGAGGTTCGTGTAAAATGCAGCCTGGGATGTTGTCTAGTCCCATGGATGCTGTGTTTTTGGCTTTAGATCGTGCAGCTTTTACCTGAGTAGTTGTGATTACAGGGACTCTGCATTCTTCCTGTATAGATATGGGCCCTTTAGGGGGTGAGAGGGGGGGGGTAAAGTTAGCACTGAACCTATCTGCCAGGATGTTGACAATATCAGTTGGTTTTGTAATTTTTGTGCAGTTGTGCTGTAACTCAAAGCAGATCTGGGTGTTGCCATTGATATTCTTGATATAGTTATACAATGCTTTGTGGTTGTCCTTAGAATCAGTGGTGATTTTGTTTTTGTAGCTAGCTTTGGAGGATCTTATAAGGGATCTTAGATTCTTACTGAGGCTGCCAGGGAACTCCTCCACTGATGGGATTTTACTCTCTTTTGCAACAGTTTCTTCCTTCTGTTGTAGAGTTTGTTTATGGCAGGGGACCACCAGATTGGTTTCCTTTTTTTGGAGGATAACATCTTAGTTCTGTTTGGGATAGCACAGTCCATGCACTCATGTAAGTGCTTATAGAGTGCATTTTTGTAGGATTCAGCAGTCCATAGAGCTTGCTGTGTGAACATACCTTCAAAGTTAACCAATAAAAGTTAAAATTAAAATTAAAAGTGACCGAAACGGTATTCATCTCAGTCCAAGTTAAAGATCAAAAGACAGTCCATATAAGAAACTAGAGCGAGTCTTGTCTCATAAAAACTTCCTTTGTTAACATACAAACTTTCTTTGATAAAGAGACACAAAATAACTATTTAATATAATCCACGTCACAGCAGGAAGTAACAACTAGAAACCTTACATTCTTATTTTTATTTCGTATTAATAATATACTAATTCTCAGTCATAACAATGTACCATCTCATTAGTAATACACTGTTTATCGAATACTTAAGCACTTATTTTTCAAGAGTGGTTTGAGGGGAACAATGTTATTGATACCCGGAAGCCTATCAGCTCTGAGATCAATGATCCATTTGGTTTCCAGAGTTTCTGTTACATTCTGAATATCACCACCACGATGCCCAGCTTTAATAAGATCAATAGCCATAAATTTGAAGGAGTATGTGTGATTTAATAAAATGTGATTGGCCAGAACGTCCTTCTTATCGGCATTCACTATATCTCATAAATGCTGTATAATTCTGTCCTTGAACATCTGTTTAGTCTTGCCTATGTAGAAGGCAGATCACTTCATACAACGGGCAAGATATATCAGGTTACGAGTGTTACAGTTTGCATAACCATCGAGACAGTACTCTTTCTTAGATACTGGATGGAGAAAAGAATTGGTAGAATCTAAATGAGGGCAAGCTTTACATTTGCGGCATCTAAAAGTTCCTTTTTTATGTGTGACATGAAATATTTTGGAAAAAACATCTTTAGAACAAAGAATCCTCTTTAAGTTCTTATTTTTAAAGAGAAAGTGAGGTGATTCTCCTACAATACCTTTTATTTTATCGTTCTCTGTTAAAACAGGCCAGTATTTTTTGATGGCATCACAAACTTGCTTAAAGTCAGTATTGTAAGTGATAGGACATTTTAAGATGGTTTGAACATTGAACTAGTTGTTCCTTGTGTTAGATTCACTTGGAAGTCCTTTTTTCTTCTTAAAGAAGGGGCTTCCATTTGTCTCCCTTATGGTCTTAATCCTACTTGGGCTAATATTAACCTCTTCCCTCATATAACCTCTTCTCTGTAGCAAATCTTGTACCCTGTTTTGCTCCATTTCAAAATCTTTGTTAATGGTACACAGCCTTGATGCTCTAATGATCTGATGCTTCATAATATTTTTAAAAATATGGTTGGGATGCATGCTGTTTCTGTGGAGGTAATGATTCCTCCAAGTCTCTTTTCTGTAGATAGATGTATCAATACCTGTCTCCTGATTATACATTAATTTAACATCCAGAAAGTCTGTAGATTCTTTCGAATAGTTCATTGTGAACCTAAGGAAATCAGTAGTTGTATTCAGGTAATCACGAAAATGAAGTATATTTTCTTTATTTCCATCCCATAATATAAAGACGTCATCCACAAAATGACCATAAAATCCCAGGTTATTGAGCCAGGGATTTCACTCACTCAGGACATTTGTCAGCTCCCATTGGGTAAGTACCAAATTAGAGTAACTATTTACACATGGGGTGCCCATAGCTACACCTCAACATTACAAATAGAACTCATTCCCATAGGTGAATACATTAGTCCCTAGGATAATTCCTAGAAGATCAATTATAACATCTGTCCATGCATTCAATCCAGATAAAAATGTTCTAATTGCTTCGATTCCATATGTGTTTGGAATCACTGTAAAAAGGTTGCAAATATCCATCGTAACTAAGAGTGGGTCACTATGAATGCTTTTTTCTTCTAACATAAGATAAAGGTGTTCTAAAAAGTTACCAGTGTCCTTTAACATAATTCTGGCCTGGGTTAAGTACTGTTTCAATGTCTCTTCCACATACATAGAAAGTGGCTCTGTTACCCACCCATTCCCTGAAACAATCGGGTGTAGTGGGGGGGGGGGTCACAACGATCTTTGTGTAATTTAGGCAAGCCGCTAATGATAGGTACACTTGGATGTTTGATCTTGAAGAAATCAAAGCAATCTTTACTTATACAACCATTCAGTAAAAGTTTTTCTAGTGTGTCATTCACATTTTTTATCATTTGAGTGACCTCTTCTTTTCTAAGTTTTCGATAGGTCTGTGTATCTTTTAACATATTTTCCATTTTGTTCACATACCATGTAGAGTCCATAATAACAATAGCCCCACCTTTGTCCGCAGGTTTAATGACAATAACTTCATTTTCTCTAAGTTGATGTAGGGCTATTCTTTCATTAGGGCTCATATTATGAAAATGTTTATTGGTATTCCCATTATGTCTAAGCACATTAATTTAATTCTCGCATAAACGACCAAAGAGCTCAATGTTCGGTGAATTGATAGGCACGAAAGTAATAGGCTTCCTATACTTTTGGATATCTTCCTTTTGTTGTACACCAAAAATACTTTTTAATGTGATATTCCTACAGAAGAACTTAATATCTAAACTAAATTCACTCAGATTAGATCGTTGTGATGGTATAAAAGTAATTCCTTTGTTGAGAATACTCAACTGTTCCTTAGTTAAATTCACGTGTGACAAGTTTGCTACTAGAGTATCTACTTTATCATTCACGGGAACATTTTCTTTCTATTTCTTTCCTTGCTTTGCAAAGAAATTAATGTCAATGTTTCTTACAGAATGAGCTCCTAGGAAGATTTGAATTACTGATAAGCCTATAACTGGGATCAGAGTGTTTAAGAGAACTCCATTGCTAAGTCAGAATTCTGACTGTATTTAACACTTATGCATATTTAAGATTTCCCCAGATATCCTCCCATTGGGTAATGCAGCAATAACAATTTTATTTTCAACAGACTCAGACTTTGCACTGATGTTATCCATCTGCCATGCATAACTAGTGAAATAAATGGGACTGTTGTAAGTAATATCCCTCCAACCATTATAATGCTGATCCACTCTGAAGAACTATGCAATAATAATAATGCTAGGTTCTCCTCAAAGGGATGTTGAACGTGTCTGTGAGTATTAACAGCTTATATTTAAACACAGTGTGCTCCCATTAAGAAATAAAGCCTAGCCCTGGAGATAACCTTGTTTTCCCCAAAACATTATCATGTATAGGAACTGCACTTCATTAGACTTACACATAACACCCTTACACTCTTCCTTTTCATAATAATCAAATCATTTGACAGGAAGTACACCCATTTACCAAGCAGTCCTAAAATAAACACTAAAGAATCCAAATAAAACAGAAATATACATTGTGAGGCATAAACGTGTAGAGTCTCACTGATATTCTTTGGATGGAGGGTAATCAACTTGCTAACTTAGAATTTTTGTTTTAAATAATATGAATGGTTCTATTATCATGTGACAAGCAGTTGTGGATTCAAAAGTATTGCAAACCAAACCAAATACACACAAAGGAGACAGGGTGCATGGATTAAACCATATTGTAAAATCCAAAAGAAAAAATCCAGCACCAGGAGAAGTTATAGATACAATCTTTAAATATATTTATTAGGGCAAACCCAAAAGATCCATATGCAGCAAACTGGTTTCGGCTGAGTAATAGCCTTCTTCAGTGCATTAATGTGAATAGACAGTTCCACATGCTTATATAAAAAAGTCAGAAGAATTGGTTGCAATCATCCATTAATTATTTAAACAATTAAGAAAATTAGCTTAACTCATTCAGGCCAGGACTAAATAGTGCACCTTGCCTAATAATCCATCCTAACTCTTTTTGATTTAAAATAGAATGCCATCCTGATTTGCATGTTTTGTTGCATTCAATTCTGTCAATTATAGTAAATGTAAACTTAGCAGTTTTGTGTTTCAAAGTATGTTTATATAGTGCATTGCATAACCTATTGTTCTTGATATCACTTAGATGTTCACTAATTCTGAATCTAAAAGGCAGTGGCGGCTGGTGACTTCAAATTAAAGGGGGGCTGTAGGAGACAGCTGAATGGGTGGGGCCAATGGGAAGGGGTGTGTCCAACTAGAGAGGGGTGGATCTATGCTCAAAACCACAACAACTGGAACTTTAATTAAATATGCTGCCCTGGGTGCCAAACTGTCATTACGAGAGTCCAATCAAGACAAAATGAAGTGTAGAAGAAAAAAATATGTAAATGCATTGGCTACATGACAACTTACTTAATATCTAGATGGAAATACAAAGGTTGTGAGGCATGAAAAAATAAATTGCTTTTTAAATACATTACTGGAATGCCAGTCAAAATCAAGTATATAAAAAAAACAAGCAGCACTCAGCTCAAACCACTTCTCCTTGCACTGCAGTTCTAATTATAATTTATATTCAGCTTTATAAAATTACCAAGTAACATGCTGAAAGTAGCAATCTCTGTGATACCCCCACTTGTAAAAATGTTTCTTATCCAAAAAAGACCTGCTGCCTGACAACTATCTTTTCATGGAGAACAAATGATCAAAGTAAAAAAAATGAACAGCAAACAAGAAACAAGCTCAAGATAAATTGCTTAAAGGATTCCTGCACAAGTTATGGACCACACATTATAGACTGGCATTCTGTTTAGTTTATGGGTAAAGCCTGTAAAGATAACTGCAAGTCTCCAACAAATGTAATGAGCTTCTGAAAATACTGTAATCCTGTCCTTTATTACAAATACTGACATATGCATTTCAATACCTATGGCTTATACGTTATCTAGTTATGTAAATATTTTCTACATGGCAATAATGAAAAGGCTTTCAATGTTGGTAATTCTTTAACAGTATTCTTATTAAAGCATACTTGCATCTTACAATCTCTGATAAGCTTACCTGATGGTCATTAAAGCATTGCTACTTTAATACAGAGCAACAGGGCACTGCAACAGCATGCATTTTCTGAATAATAAGAAGCATAAATCAACAGTATAAAAATATGACAGAAAACCAGAACATTCTGCAAAATGAAGGACAGATGAAAAGCCACGGTCATACTTGTGGCCCACCTTGGATGGGGGAATACTCTGCACACTTACACTGCATAACTGCTCCTTGCCTTGCTTGGACACATCCAGAGCCACTACAATGGGGAGTGGAATGCAACAAGTAGATCACAGTTTGAAATGTCTCTGGCTGATGGTGATGGCTCTGACGCTCATACCTCTCAACCTTAGAGCAAGAAATCTGGACAAAGCCATACATAGAAGTGGGACGCAGGCCCAAAAATAAAGACAATTTTAAATATTGCTCTTAGAAAGATAATAGAATAGTAGTAGGTCTTGCATTAGTATGAATTATTGAAGGGTATGAAATCTGAAACTCAAATGTCTGTCATTATTTTCTAACTTCAATCTTTAATGATTTGCTACTAAATTGCCAGAAAACCACAATTTTATGAAAAACAGACCAAATATGTTATGCAAAAATATGAAATTGCCACACAATACAGCTGGAAACCTGTCAAAGAAATGACACCTTTTTTAAATTAGTACTGTTAACTTGAGCAGCTGACAAAATAAGAGCATCAACATGCATTTCTGAAACAAAAGTAATCTATAACTCTGATCATTACAGTTATTTATAATTGTAAACCCTCCACGTTTTCTTCCAAAATTGCCATTTTGCAGAGGGATTATTAGGGGGAGAGCAACATTTTGAGCCAAAATTGCAGACAGTTGAGAGGTTTGGATATTCCTAATTCTATAAAGCGATTTATTTGCATGTACCTCTCAACCTCTTAATGCAGAAAATCTGGATAAGGCCAAATATATTGGGGGAACATACAAATAGTACTAAAAAGACAGTTGATAGAATAACAGGTCTTGCTTTAGCATGCTTTTTTCTGAAGGTTATGATGTCTGAAACTCAATGTCTGTCATTATTTAGTGACTTCATTACTAAATGATTTGGCAGAAAACCACAAATTTTATGAGGAACAAACCAAAAATAAGAAGCAAAAATCTATTCATTCTGCAAAATTCTGGACAGTTGAGAGGTATTCTTCAGCCGGGGCTGTCTGAGTTTGCTGCCCCCCCCTCACAAAATCATGGTCAAATGGAGCATCCCCCCTGCAGCCATTCCAATGTCCCATTCCTTGGTTATTTCACCCCATTTGCCATAAACACTGTAATGTGCATACTGCTTTACTTCTGTGATGATATGGATTTCATTTGAAAGTTTTATTTTATATTTTACAGCATAAACCCTAATAGATATCTGCTAAACAAAGCAATGCAGTCTCACAATGAAAATAGACTTAGCATTAAAACTTCTCTGCCTTTGAAACTCACATTCATTGAAACAGCATTGAAACCCACATTAAAAAAAAATACATTTTGCCAGTGGCAGATAAAGATTAATTGTGGGCTGTTTTCAAATCATAGGCCCCTTGAACGCGAAACATACACATGCTCTTTGATACACTTTCCTGTCTGTATTAAATTATATTCCTTGTACAATACAGTACAGTTGTTAGAGGGCATTTTAAATTTATTGTTTTGAACATTTTTCCAGTAAACAATGAAACAAAATGCATGCACCAATAATGACAAAACTGCCCAATGCAGAACATTTCCATCATAAAAGTCTACTCAAACTTCTACAGTCCACCAGTATCAGTAAATATGCACGATCTCTGAAGAAGTAAAAGTCATCTAAATAATTCCACATTAAAGAAATCTGTTAACTAATGAAGAGGTTACTACTAGCAAACAACTTTATATGTCATGGTTTCATCTACAAATAAAGTGCCTGTTGCCCTTGAGGAATACATTGCCTATGTTGCATTAAAAAAATGATAATGCTAGTAATATCACAATAGGGAATGGATGGCAAACTGATAACAAGTTCATAGTTACTAGGTATCTTCGCCAAAGAGGACTGCAGCATCCATCCCCTTTACAACAGAGTACAGTATCAGCAATGGATCTACTTACTGTGGGAGTAGAACCCACAGCCTTCTGCATCAAAAGCAAGTACTCTACCTATTGTGCTATTTTCAATGTAAGCAGGCTTGGCATAAGCAGCACTAAACTTTTGTTCCCCTGCAGCTCTCAGCTCCTTGTAAAATCTACTCGACACTCAGCTGTATCTCTGAACTTTGCAGCACAAGAAATCTGGAAAAAGCCAAAATTTATTTGGGGGGGGCAAAAGCCCAAAAACCAAGGGCACATTTTAAACATTGCTTGTATAATGTTGGAAAGTTGCTAGAATAAAATGTTATGTTACCACCATACATTTCACTGCCAAGTATTGAACCCAGGACCCTGTGCAAAACTGCCAGAGCAACATACCACTATGCCAAATCACCTATTTTGATACAAGAAAGGAAGACTGAAACTTAAATGGCTACCATTTAGTGAATTCAGTTCTCACCATAGCTGTCAACATCTTAGCACAAAACACCTGAACAAAGCCAATAATGGGGGAATACAGCCCCCAAACATATTCAGCAAGTTCAGTTATCAGTCCATAGCTCTCAACCTTGGCACAAAAAACCTGGACAAAGCCAATAATGGGGGAATACAGTCCAAAAAATAGGGACAAATACCCACTGAGGACACCAGAGCAAACACACAGAGGACATGCAGACTCCACACAGAAGGCACCCCAGCCAAGAATAAAACCAGACAACCCATAGCTGTCAGGCAACACTGCTACCACTGCACCACCGCATTACTGGCTGTGTTAAGTAAAGTAACAAAAATACAGAAACCACAGATTTTATGAGGAACAGACCAAATATGAGGCAAAAATCTGCAAATGTTTTACAAATGGTGGTGGGTAGGGAATTCAGGCTCTTGTCACTTGGGCCCAAGGTACAGGGTTCAAGCCTTATTCTCTCTCCACCACCATGGCCCAAGGTACAGGGTTCAAGCCTTATTCTCTACCCACCACCATGAAGCAACTGGAGCATTTCACACACACACACACACACACACACACACACACACACACGCACACACACACACACACTTCTATGTCCCCCATAAACACCCTACCCATCTCTGTACTCAGCTATGTCCTCCGCAGTGATCACCTGTGATTACCTGTCCTCAGACAACAAGCTCCTCCATAGTGATCCTGCAGCCTGACTGGTCCTCCATAATGGCCTGTGCATGCTGTTCGGTCTCCCACAAGATGTGAGAAGGCTGGAGCCTCCTGCTGTTGGTCCAGCCTGCAAGCCTGCAGGTGAGGCAGTCTGGTGACCTTCTGGTTTGTGCAGGTGTCACACCACAGACATCTGGGCTGGAAGGGTGGAGTTTCCTGCCTTCCCTATCTGGACTGCCTCACAGAGCAGTCTGGAGCTTGGAATGCCTGAGCATGCGTGCTTGGAGTTCTGGTCTGCCTAACACAGCAGTCAGGAACTAAGTGCGGAGTCCGAGAATTCTTATTTTAATATGTTCTATGGTGGGGGGAATTTATTTAATCCATTTTACAGGTGGGGGACCCATTTTACAGGTGGAGGGGCTGCAGTCCCACAGTCCTATAGCACGAGCCACCCCGCTAAAAGGTCTTGATGTTTGCCCTACATAAAACGCAGAGCAAAAACAAGTAGCTAAATAGATTTCCCAATCACTACTACAGTTCCCAAAACATCTGATGTCATAAATTCTGGACGTATTTTTACTAGCAAACTCTTTTGTTGTGACTATATGTTTACAAGCATAGCAGTGACCACAAGCTATACAGCCTGACAATCTGTCTCCAAACAAAGTGGTTTGTTGTTTGGTTGGCTCACTATGATGTTTGTAGTGTGTGAAATATGAGTTCATGGTTCTACCTCTCTGATATGAAAATGAACAGCGGGGTGTAAGACAATTGCCTAATTTTTCATGGGCTAATAAAATATCCCAATGATTGTTGATAATGTTCCTAAACCAATTTGTGTTACATCTGAAAGTAGTTAATAGCCTGATGGGTTGTGAGGTTTGTTTTTTAGAAATGGTTTGGTCCTTATATTGTAATAGTTGACTTCTGTCCTGTTGGTCAACAAAACTTCGTACCTCGTTCAAAGATTCTGCCTGATAACCTCTATTGAGAAATCTTTGGGTAAGATCATATTGGCAGGGCCCATGAGATTGTTCAGAGGAACAAATCCGTTTAACACGTAGATATTGAGATTTGGGAATATTTTGGATGATGTGGTGTGGGTGATGGCTAGAAGCATGTCGTAGGGTGTTATACTGTGGAAACTTTCGATATACCTGTGTTTCCAATGTGTGATCCATCTGTCTGGTAACAGAGACATCCAAAAAGGCGATATTGTGATGTTCAATATTGAGTGTAACTTGGACCCCCCATTTGTTTTCATTGAGATATTCTATAAACTCCTTGGCATAGAGCACATCACTCCTTCACACCATCCAGCAATCGTCCAGAGAGCATCTCCAAATATCTATCGGGTCCAAGAATATGTTGTGATTGTCATCATATATCAGTTGTTCCTCCAGATATCCCATGAAAAGGTCGGCATAGATGGGAGCAATGGATGCTCCCATCACCGTACCTTGCACCTGCCAATAACACCCCCATTAAAATAGAAGACATTTTTGGACAACACATGTTCCATCAAACAGACTAATAATGTATTGAAACCAGGAGTGTATAAGTCTGATCTATCCAGCTAATATTTAATAGCCACCCCTCCCAGATACTATTGGTCATACCAGAGGATTGGTAGAATGTTTGTGTATCTTAGGCAATAAATAAAGATATTGTGGTTGGGGATCGGAAACCTTAAGTTGTTTACAAGTTTTTTTACAAATAATGCCTTCCTCCATGGCTAGGTCTAGAAAAGAGTCAATTTCTTTCTTGAAATTAGGAGTTGGATCTATGACTATCTGTATATAAGAACGGATGTCTGATAACTGTTTCCTGATACATTTTCCAGTCCATGACAACTACCGCCCCTCCCTTATCTGCTGGCAGAATAATTAGATCATGTTTCTTGCTAAGATTCTGTAGGGCTAACTGTTCAGGTCTGGATAAATTATGCTTCATACGGTGTGTTTCATAATGAAAATGAAGATCTTTAAGTACACACTCTTGAACACAGCGACATGTTTGTCCATGGGAGGCTTGAAGCTAGATTTCCCAAATTGAAAAGCAGTAGGTCTTTGAGTATTCTGTGTATCAGAAAAAAATATTTTTAGGTTAAGTAATCTGCAGAAATCATTGACGTTATTGACCAGGGTATGTTCAGGAACCAAAAAAAGACAGCACAAAGTTGAGACCCTTATTAAGCAATTTTATTTCAGCTTCCGACAAATTGTAGGAGGAGATATTGTGCACATTATCAATGTTTAATGAGATGTTATCTTCTCTAATAACTGTTGAATGTTGTGTATGCCTACTGTGTTTCCTGCCCCCTCCATGTTTCTCAAGCCTAAAGGGTCTCTATTTGGTTTCCTCTTGGCCGCTGGGGATTCTTGGGTGGATAGAGAATCTAAATCAGTAATAGAGGATGAATCATCCCCTGATGTTCCACTATATCCCTGCTCTTTATTTCTTAATATAGATCGTGGTCTTTTCTTCCTATTGGTTGCCTTGGGACCAGAACCATAAAAGCATACATTTTTTGTCACAAAGGGCTTTCCCTTATCGTAATCCATGGTATCTCCCTGAAATTTTTGTGTTTTTTTCCTTAATCAGTTGTTCCTCTAATAATGATAGATCTTTAGCCAAATTATTCAAATGTTTATTAAAAACAGGCTCCGCCTCATAAACCTTAACCTCTTCACAGTTGGCAGTAACCTCTAATATGCATTTATTAATTGTTCTTTCATAATATTCAGTTAGGGCATCAACAAAAAGCATGGATGCTTTATGTTGTGCTTGGGTCCAGTCATGAGATAGCTGGTCATCTATCTGGTTCACCAAAGGCTGGATCCCGACTCTTAGGCCTCTTGGTGTGATATCCTTGAGCTTATAAGCTTTGAATAATTTGAGGTGCCATATATTGGACCTGAGTGTCCTCATATTTTTTTGTCATTTTCTGAAACAGAATACCACAAAGATTGTCCGGATCCTCCCTTCCTAGAGTGGAACTTGTTGAATTAGGTTGTGCTAAACCAAACATTTCTAAATTATCATGGTCTGCTTACAGTCCTTCCAATAACTTGGTGAGATCCATGTCTATGCGTGTTCCTATTCAATAAGTGGATAACAAAATGTCCTGAAACAAGGCTTTCTAAATCAATATAATATAACCAATGGTATCTAAAGAATCAATTAGTATAAATACCACACATAGAGATCAGGCTTAACTAAAGGACCACATCATAAGCCACTCAATAATAAACAGTGATTGGTAGATGGATGCAGTCAAGAAAGACTATAATGGCCTATTAATATTTTAGCCCAACATCAACAACAACCACGAGTTGTATAGGGATGACTGAACTTTGTCTCTGCCACCCAATAATATATGTTGGTTGACTGTTTATATACAGCTTTATTATTGAGTGGCTTATGATGTGGTCCTTTAGTTACACCTGATCTCTATGTGTGGACCTTATAATTGTATTCTACCTAGTAATATACATTTGGTCTTTTCTCTTTTCTGGTTTGGATATTGAAACTATTTCTAGAGTGGTTTGACAACTCTTAATTAGTATTTATACTAATTGATTCTTTAGATACCATTGGGATATAAACATAATTTGAAACACAAAACTGCTATAATTGACGGAATTGAATGCAACAAAACATGCAAATCAGGATGGCATTCTATTTTAAATCAAAAAGAGTCAGGATGGATTATTAGGCAAGGTGCACTATTTAGTCCTGGCCTGAATGAGTTAAGCTAATTTTCTTAATTGTTTAAATAATTAATGGATGATTGCAACCAATTCTTCTGACTTTTTTCTTATATAAGCATGTGGAACTGTCTATTCACATTAATGCACTGAAGAAGGCTATTACTCAGCTGAAACCAGTTTGGTGCTTATGGATCTTTTTGATTTGCCCTAATAAATATATTTAAAGATTGTATCTACAACTTCTCCTGGTGCTGGATTTTTTCTTTTGGATTTTTGAAAAGTGTTACCCCATTTTTCTCCCATGGTCACCACGGACTTCTGTGAAGTGGTGTGCTACTTACCAGGAAGTTCCAGAAGAGCCACAATGGCTTGAGGAGAAACACAGGTTTTCCAGATTAGAAAGAGATTGTTTCAGTGTTGCTGGGTAGAATAAATAAAAATTGATTATATGAACTTTGTTCTGCCTGAAAACTGGCCAAAAATGGCTATTTAGTCTCTGTATTTCACTTGAAAAATGATGGTCATAATAAAAACTAGATAATCATTCATGCAAAACTTACCTGGCTGCCAAAGCTTATCTAATATATATATTTGTTTTATGTATATTTTGAGAAACATGCAGTTGTGGGCTAGGATACTAAATAATGTGGCCCTCCAGGTAAGAAATCTATATAAACTCACTCGACCAAACTAGGTTTTGCTGCTCTTCCTGTCCATAATGGTAGTTTCTGTTTCATAAATGATTGGCAGGTTGATTGCTTGGATTACTCAGACATACCCATAAAAGGTATATGTTATTTCACCATGTCTGGTCTTCTCCATCAAACACCTGCAGTTCCATCTGCTCTGTGAGGACTACTGCTACCATATATCTGGCCTCAGTTACCTCTCCAGCCATGTTTTGTGAGAGTGCCTTCCCTCTTAGGAGTCTTCTCTCTTATCTCAGTGAACTTCAAACTAATCCTAACAAACTCATCTTCTATGGCTACCAAAGTAGAGTTTTCCAAGGGCAAATTCCCTGCAGGGAAAATAGTTTATAATCCATGGTCAAAAGCAGAGCAGAGCAGTCAGAAGAGAAAAGCCATATTGCAGGACAGAGGGATTATTTTTCCTTTTTCTTCTTTCACAGTGAGTGTCTGGCATCCAAATTAAGACTGAGAAGCTTCATATATAATAGTTAGTCACATTTAATAAAGCCCTGTAAGTTAATGCTTTAATTGGGGAGTCGAGGGAGCTGTGCAAATCCACTGCTGTTATGCTTGTATTAACACCTAAAGTCACTTTTTTCCTATGTATTTTATTCTAAAATTCTCTTTTCAATATCTTCTTCTTTTACCAGTACTGAAACTTTCTACCTTTCCGATATTTTTTGCCCTGTTGCTATCTATACTTTTAACTTCCTTATACGGTGCTTCTAGTGATCTTATTTAATTTCTGGTAAGATTTCTTGTGTTGTGTTTTTTTCTCCTTGCTTTACCTGATATACAGTACTGTCTTATTAATCCTTTAATCCTTGCATCTAAGTCAATGAAATCACTCTTTTCCCAAGGCGTTTCAGTCTTATGTGTTATGTGTCTACTGATTCGGTTCTCCAGTGAACTCTATTTCTGAATTTGTGTAATTGTAAGTGACCCTTTGCTTGGACATACTTTGTCAGCTTATTTTGTACTACTTTATAAGTGCTTAATTTGTCCTTGTCTCATATAGCTTCTATATATGCCAACCTTTTATGCATACTAATGGTGCCTTTCATCATGTTTCAGTTTTCGATGTTGAAAGCTGGTAGTTAATTATTATAGTTAAGCATCCGTATCTGCCAAGACAATTTGCCTCTACATCTGTGTCAAACGCTGCTACAATGTGTACCCAAACTGTCATTTTTTATAACTTTTTCTGTAGACTTTGTCAATCGCACTTTCTTTTCCATATTAGTTATACCTGTTACAGACATTCCTATATGTTTTTAACTCACTTCTAAAGTTGAGAGTTTTATTTCTGGCTAGGATATATAGATAGACAGGGACAGATAAACAGAAAATATATAAGACAGAGTAACATTTTATGTTTGAAAAAGTGGGATGCGAGTATAAATGTATTTTCTTTTCTACATTCTGATGAAAATTAGCCAGGCAATTATTGTGCAAAATGTTAAGGGGTGTAATTGGGAGATGCAAGTCAGTTGGTAGTACACTACTGACATTCATAAAAGCCAATAATGCATTTGTAGTCAGGACTGATGCTCGTTAGTGGTTCTTGTGTGATGTAAGATATAGGTGGTTTAATGCATTTTTAAACAAGAAAGAGCTTTTTATGGCCCTTATGTACAAGGCAATATTTTATTTATTTATTGATTTGCTCCTTGACTTAAAAACTGAGGGGGGAAGACCCAACTGAGATTAGCACAGGATGTCATAATCAGCAGCTATGGCTCTGTGATTCCCAGTTAAGTTTGTACGAAAAAGGATTTATCCTGGAAGCAGACAGAATGTTGGTTCCTCAGTTAGAGATTCAACATGGGTCAGAGAAGGCACCCTAACTGGAGCTATGGGTTTTCTGAAGCTGGATAGAACCTGTTACTCTAGTACTGGCTTCTGCTGCAAATACTCAGGTCACCCTACAAAGAATTCCAATTAATATTTGCAATGCAAACTGTATCAACAACTTTGTATATAATGTACACAGTAAACCTACCTATGTAATGTATGTAAAGCTTACTCCAACTTTGCATACATCTCGTGCACATTGTCTAAATACAACAGTGTGTACATGTATGGATTCTCACCATTTTTTACATATAATCAGTGTATGTACTGTCTGGCTCATTGGTCGCCGAGACTGGGTCATGGCTGAAAAGTGAAGGGGAAAATAGGCCAGGCCACTGACATGGTTAACAAATAGCAATTAAGCAAGTAAATAAATAAATAAATTATAGATGTCGGGAGGTCTGATAAGGCCTGCCATTATGATCTTTGTTTGGTAGACAGTTGCTGGAAGGGCTGTGTGGAACTGAGCCTGTATGGTACAGATGCCTCTAAGAGCTGTAACCAGCCATAGAATTTACTGTATTTATTGTAAATGGTTGGCAAAATAAAATGAGAAAAAACAAGTGGGCTGTATTGTCATTTCATTTTTCATTTTGCTCTTTGCCAGTAAATATGTGATTTGACATATTCCCACCTGCAACATCTTTTATATAATGATGTAGTTGACAGGTATGTGAGATCAACAATCCTCTGGTAGAAGAATATTCCCTTTCCCTGGGGACTGTGCAATCTACTAATTAGGATATCTAATTAGCAGGTGGTGTGGGGGCACATCTCAACACATGGGGGTTGCAGGCTGCTTGTCCCCTGAAAAACCTTTGCTTTTTGATTAGCATGCTCTGAGGTTAGACCTCAGAGTATGTACGGTAAAAGATAAAGCAGCTCCAGGGAAACACAGCAAGGTGCAGGGAAAATAAAATAAAATAGAATAAAAACTGCACCAAAAGCTCACACACCAAAGATTTTATTTAAACAAAAAAGTAAGCGCTTTCGCAACTAACCAAGTTTCTTCATTAGACAGCTAGTAAAATACTATAGAATATTTAAATAAATAAAAGACATGTCAGGTGATCAGCACTGCTAAGGTCATTGGTTATAGTTAATATAAAAATTGTCATGATTAGTTAAATTAAAAACACATGAGTGCTGTGCATTATATAGCCTTACTAAGCTCTTATAAAAGTAGAGAAAGCATTTCACATAACGATAGCACTGCACATAACAACAAGCTAACCATTTCTGTATATATCATGCTAAACATTAAAGCTTCCAAGGACAGGTTGCTAGAATTTATGTGACAATGGACGTGCTTTGAGAAAAGGTTTAAGGGAAGCAATGCCATTCAAACCTGGGGGTTTTCGGCATTAAGCTTCAGTATCCATTCTTGCTCAGTGCTTTCTGTGTAATTCTCAGTGTCACCCCCCCCTCTGATGTCAGGATGTATTACTTGTATCACAAAAAATTTAAAAATATGTGTAGGATCTTCACAGCTTACATGGTTAGCTAATGCACTGCTGTCTTTCTTATTTTTAATGTCCCTAATATGCTCAAGCACTCTTTCTTTGAACATTCTATTCGTTTTTCCTACATAAAATGAATGGCAGGACACACAGAAAGATAAGTATACTACATTAGAAGTTCTGCAGTTGGCAAAGCATTTGCTCTTAATGTTAAAGCCTAAAGATGGATGGGTATAACTGGTACTAACATGAATGTGTTGGCAGGCTATGTAATGCTTGCAAGAAAATGTGCCAAAGCGATCATTTTTACCAGTATGCTGTGATCTCTTTTTATTGCACAAATGCTGTTTCAGTGAGATGTTATTCTTAAACGTAAAAGAGGGGGATTTTCCAATTTTGTCTGTCAACCCAGGTAATTCTTCTAAAATACTCCAATGTTTTTAATGATGTTGGTATATTTATTAATATCACTGGAATATCGCATAATAACCCAAAAACCATTGGTGTTGCACTCCAGTCTCTGCCCTGAATCCAAAGATTGACCTTCACTGAGGTATGGTTTGCATCTGCCACTGCGTTGCCTCCAGGCTTCAGTAATGGCACTGTCAATGTCTTGTGCACTATATCCTCTATCTAAAAAGTCTTGTTTAGCTACTTCCAGAGCTAGCTGTGCTGCTCAGTCGTCGCTGTGTAGTCTCAAAATCCTATAAACTTGTCCTTTGACAACGTTCTTAGAAATGTGTCTAGGATGCATGCTGAACCTGTGCAACAGAGCATTTTTCCTTGTGGGCTTTCTGTAAATGCTACTATTCAATTTCTGTTTTTTTTCTGATTTTTTAACTAATACATCTAAAAATTTAATTTCACTGTATGAACATTGATAAGTAAATTTCAAAAAACTAGTAGTAGTGTGAATGTACTTGACACATTCATCCAATTCTCGATTGTTTCCCTTCCGCAGAAGGAAAATGTCGTAGAGTATGTACAGTAGCCTGTTGAAGTTAAAGCACTGATTTTGTAGACAATGATATTTCATTCATTTGATGTAGAATACTGCAGATATATATATATATATATATATATATATATATATATATATATATATATATGGGTCCATATTGCATGAATGAAAAGCCACATAAACGAAGACCAGTTCGCCGAGACGAGATCGCCGACAACGGAAATGCCTGACAATGTTAAGTTCACAAATAACAGCACTGAACTTATTTCTATCTCCGTAGAACACCAAAACACAAGCACAAATACCTGTATAGCAGCGGGGCAAGTCCCTCTGCACCCCCATGTGGAGGACTGTGCCCCCCACCCCCCTACTTAAATATTCTAACTCTGAGATCACACCACATTCTACTCACCATTGTCAGGCATTTCCATTGTCGGTGATCTTGTCTCGGCGAACTGCTCTTTGTTTGCGTGGCTTTTCATGTAACATGGACCCATATATATATATATATATATATATATATATATATATATATATATATATATATATATATATATATCTAAAGAGAGAGAGAGAGAGTGTGAGGGAGATGCACTCATACACACACTTTGTGGGAAAAGTGTGGGGTTTTTTTCTTTAATTCCCTGTGTGCCTGTCTGCTCTTTTATCATTATCAGAAATATTTATATATATCTTCTGTCTCCTTTTCTGTATAATCATGTTTCATTAGTTTAAGTCATTTGAAAACACATGTTTTTCCAATCATCCTTTCAGGTGTTCATCAGTGTCATCTAGAATGACAAGATAAAAGCAAACACACACACACATTTGTATTGATCTATCTATCTATCTATCTATCTATCTATCTATCTATCTATCTATATCTGTATCTATCTATCTATATATCTATATATAGATCTAAATATCTCTCTCTCTCTCTCTCTCTATATATATATATATATATATGTGTGTGTGTATATACACACACACACACACACACACACACACACACACACACACACACACACACACACACACACATACACACACACACACACACACTCACACACACACACACACACACACACACACACACACACACACACACACACACACACACACACACACACACCCAAACACATAAAGAGGGTACTCCACTGGGAGCTATATCAAAATCAAAGTATATTCTCTTTAGTACTAACTATTGATTTCTACTGTCCAACCACTATTAACTTCAAATAAAACTATTTATTGTGCCTTTAAACAAAATGACAATTACAATGAATCAAAGGGCAATTAAAGTAACTTAGAATAAAATAAAACAGATCACATAAAAACATAAACCTGAACATAAATAAGTAACACAAACTGAGTTAAAATACAGAGCTGAGTAACACAGAATGCATTTTTTTCATATACAAGATAAATCAGAAGATGGCTGCCCTGAGAACCCAGTTGAAGGTTAGCCTGTTTGTTCACTATCACTTTGTGTATTACTGTGTGAAATTCCAAAATAGTCAAATATGATAGGACAGTAAACAGTTATCATGACCTGCCTGCTGCATCAGTGATGTCACATCATAAACTCTACCTTGCATTTAATCTTTGGGGATGCACCTCTTTAAATGCTAGAGAGACTAAGTTATGATATATCATCAAGTCCTCTCAGATAAATGACCTACTCTATAGCACATAACTACCATGGAAAAGAATTACTGATTACACATTTCTTGATTAATTATTGCCTTCTAGTATAGATATACATTTATGCAGACTGTCTGTTCAGATACCACAGAACAAATATCCCATCCCTGTGTATCATAAGCAGTCCTATACTCCCCTTTCTGACTCAAGCCACAACTACTGCTTGTCATCTTGTTCATACTGGACAGACTGATGGGCCAATACGTTCCCATATGAAGGGCCTGCAGATGAAGAAGGGTGCATCTGAATAGGATATGCCACAGGAAGACTTTCTGTAAATTTCTCTAGAACAATCACAGAGGAAATAAAATACTCACAGTCCAGAATAAAATGATTTAAGGGAAAACCTGCTTGAATTAATAGAGATGGATACACATACTAAGATAGGTGAAACAAATAAATTACAGAAAATAAGATCCAATGTGTGGTAAGATTGGTAAAACAGACAAACATGGTAATCAGGGTTATTAAGACATATATTACTGCACAGCTAAATTAATAATGGCTAAAATGTTACCACAAAAATGTAGAGTAACTAAGGAAAGGAAGGAGACTCGTAAAATACCACCATGGAAGCAATGAATAGAGAAAAGTATAATGAAATGAAAACAAGAAGTATTACTGTTAGAAGAATATAGAGAAGAAAACAGATCATCAAAAAGAAAGACATGGCAAAATTAATGCACCGCATCAAAACAGACCAGGATCTATCATAAGCTATTATAGCAATAACCCACGCCTGGGTGTGGGTAATGCTGGATTTACCCACGGTGACCAAACAAAGCCAACCGTGGGTAAATACAGCATTACCCACACCAAGAAGTGGGTTATTGCTATTATACAATGACATTATTTAAGAAAAGAAACTATTACTTTTCTTAAATAATGGCATAGTATAATGCCTGTTTACTGCCCTTCCGCAGATGTCTGGCATCCGCGGCAGTTCTGATGTACTGCGTGCCTGCGCAGTACATCAGAGCTGTGGGCAAAAGCAATGGAGAAAGCAAGATCTCCGTTGCTTTTTTTTTACTGTTTTCGCTATGTTAAATGGGTTTAACATAGTGAGACAGTTTTAAAATAAGCAACAGAGATGTCCGTTGCTTATTTTAAAACTGTCTCGCTATGTTAAACCCATTTAACATAGCGAAACAGTAAAAAAAGCAACGGAGATCTTGCTTTCTCTGTTGCTTTTATTTAAAAACCTGTCTCGCTATGTTAAATGGGTTTAGCATAGTGAGACAGCTTTAAAATAAGCAACAGAGATCTCCGTTGCTTATTTTAAAGCTGTCTCGCTATGTTAAACCCATTTAACATAGCGAGACAGTGTTTTAAAAGTAGAGTTATACTAATGGAAAAAAGTCCGGGCGACCAGACCTTTTTCCATTAGTATAACTCGATTTACAATGTGCACGCTGGCCAATCAGCGTGCACGTTTTGGGGGGGGGTCATGGTATAATAATAATTATAAACCTAACATATCAGCACAGACAGAAAAACCTAGAAGGTGTGCAAATAAATATAATGGAAAAGTGCAAAATAAACACCTCATTGATGACCGAGAAAGAAGACATAGAGAAATGGTAAACAAAATAAAAGGAATAGAAACACCACCCAAAAAAAAAAAAACGAAATAGATACATTTTGGAGAAGTATTTATAAAGACCCTTTTCAGCATAACAAATATGCTGAATGGAGAGAGGAATTATAAGAATCAGTAAGGTGCTCTAATGGAGAAGATATGAAATGAGATGAAGTAATGGCCAGAGAAACTGAAACAAAATTAGGAAAAGTTACTAAATAGAAAACCCCGGGCCATGAAGCAGTATCCAACTTCTGGCAAAATGTATTAACATACTTACACAAAAATGTCGCCTTAAGTAATAATTACTTATATGCATATCCCAAACAGACACTAACCTGGTTAACAGCAGAAAAAATATATTCCTTCTCAAAAGTGAACCTGCAAGCCATCCTAAACTAATATATAGACCAGTAACTTGCCTCCCAATAATATGCAAACTCTATACTGGAATTGGTTCAGACAAAGTTTGTAGTCATTTAGAAAAAAAATAATCATGGCAATAGAACAAAAGGGTAACAAAAGAAAGTCATATGGAACAAAGGATCATGTGTTACTAAATAAAGCCATAATAGATAACTGTTAAAGGAGGATGAATTTAGTACAGCATGGATAGATTACAGGAAAGCATTTTACACCATCCACGTTGATCAATTGCATTACAGTGACCATGCAATACTGGCAAGCCACTTTACAGTTGAGCATGACAAATACAAATTATTATTCCAGGGATAAAAATTCAAAGGGGGATATTCCAGGATGATTCTTTGTCTCTGCTGCTGTTTTGTCCTGCTCTTAATCAATTAAGCTGTTTACTTAACAGATTATGCTGTAGTTACAATTGGTCTCCCAGGGAAAAAAAAACAAACTTGTTTAAAGATTTCCAAAACTGAAAAAAAGTAACAATGCACACCTCCAAAACTAAAAACCAAACCAAGTGTGCTAGAAACAACCCCAAGAAGAATGGAGACTGAATGGAATGATGTGTATAAGACCTTTAATAATCATGCAATTAAAACACCAGCATTTTTGTCTTCATTAAAAAAGACTTCAAAAAAGACTTCATCAGAGACTGTCTATAGACATCACTTTTCTAATGAGTCATGCAAAATTAATTAATTAATGATAATTCAACCTCAGATTAAGTAAGTGATTAAACAAGCACAGCCCAGGATATTTAAAAATTTTTAAGCAGACAAATTATCATCTTGCAGTTTAAATTTCATATGTCAATACAACCAAAATGAGTATGCATGTATAAATAAAACACAGGGACAATTTATTAAATGATAAATTAGTAATCAAAAATACCAAAATTATATTAATTTCCACAAATCATTATAATCTATATTTTGTAACTAGGTAAAACAAATAATTATATGTGTATATGAAATATGTAAATGTATTTGTACAAATATGTTAAAAAAAAATATGAGAGAGGCAATCTGCATGCATAATTACAGCTTTTCAGCTCTCAATTTTAAAACTGGTTCAATAGAAACAATTTCATTTATCCCAGGGGTGTTGTTACATTCAACTTCAACTGCCAATATAGCTCTCTATATTAGAGTCTAGTTTCTCAACCCTCAGATGAAATTCAACTATATCTAAAATAACAAATTTAAAACAAGTCATGGAATGTATGGATAAGGCACTATTACTGTTTTTATTTTTAATATCATAATTATGTTCATACATTCTCTTATTTTAATCTTCTGGTGTTTTAGTTGTTGGGCGTTAAACGAGATTATTAAAGGTCTTATACACACAATCCCATTCAGTCTGTGCTGTTCTTGGGGTTGTTTCTAACACACTTGTTTAGAGATTTCTTATCTATGTTTTGTGGATGACTTAAAATTGTATAGTTCATCAGATGAAGAGCTGCAAACACAGTGACAGAACTTTCTCAGATGATATAAGAATGGCACTTGTCGTGATAAATGTGCAAAAGCAACATTTAAAACAGGAAATCTACAAGTCCAAGAAAATAGCCTGGGATAGGAATGTGACATAAAGGAACTTTAGCAGGAGGGAGTCTATAAATATTTGGGAATAAATGAATGACTGACAATAAAACATGAACAAATGAGAACAAAGCTCATTAAGGAATACTCCGGAAGACTAAAACTAAGATTGAAAACTGCCTTAACATCTAGGAATAAAGTCCAAGCTATAAATCAATTTGCTCTTCATTTTCTAACCTACGGTTTTGGGGCGATCAACTGGACATGAAAACAAGAGAAACACTTCACACTTATCAAATAATTTATAAAAAAAAAATCAGTGTACGTCAAGATTATATATTTCTCACTGTGAAGGAAGTTTGAACCTCCTCAAAATTGAATTCATGTAATCAAACATGCATTACATGTAACATCTGAACATAGTGGGAGCCTACATCCCACCTGGGAACAATCTGACTACTCCAGAACACATACTAATTTGGACAGCAACATCCCTCACTCAGGAAACAATTATAATGGGTGGCTTTAATGTGGGCTGGTTCTCCTGTAGCTCTCAAAATCCCTCTGACCACACTAACCTTTACAGTTTCTCACAAACAGTCCAAACTTGTACTAGAGTAGACAAAACATCAGATAAACATTCAGTGCTAGACTGGATCCTTACAAACAGGCCACAATGATCCCTACACTCTGCCTGTCTCCCAGACAGTCTCAGTGACAATATTTCAACTTACATTCTCCAACACAGAATAAATCCACATAAACTTACCATCTACCATCAAACCTGAGATAAGAAAAAAATGTATCCCCTAGACTTTATAACTAGTTTAAAAAAATGGAACTGGGCACCACTCAAAGATCTCCCTTTAGATACTGCAGTTGAATACTTTAACTCAGCCTTCTTCAATATCCTAAACACCTTGGCCTCCCCTAGAACAATAAGGATAAAATCAAATTCTGCCCCTGACTAACCAAAGGAACAAGATCTCTGTTAAAAACTAGAGATAAGGCCTGGGAGAAATGGCTCAACGACAAAACTACAACTAACAAACAAACATCTAGAACTTTGAAATAAAGCTAAAAAAACACATTAGCCAGGACAAAATAAATTACTATAGCAGTGTCCAATCAAAAAAGCAAAGAAACCCGTAAGAATTCTGGGCTGCCATCAAAAAAGTCCTACAGCCTGGACAAACTAGTACTGTCTCCCCAATACTCACCAATACTAAAGACAACATAGCCTCACAATTTAGCAGATACTTCAATGAATCCATACTAGCCCTCACAATCAATAATTGTTCTTCTCCTACCCAGACTCACATATAAGATACAGATCCCAATAATTTCTCTTTCCAACCTTTCCCAATAAACACCAAAGGTAAATATCTCAAAAGGCTTAAACCTACTACAGTTTCTGCTGACTAGCTACCCACCAAATATCTAAAAATCACTGCAGAAGCAATATCCTTTCCAGTATCCATATTAATAAATTGATCCATCTCAGAACAACAAGTCCCTAAAATTTGGAAAGTATCATGTATCTTCCCACTACATAAAGGTGGAAACTCAACAGAATTGACAAATTACCGGCCAATAGCTATACTATCACCATTATCAAAAATACTTGAGAGGTGCATCCATTCACAAATCTTGAACTGTCTAATATCCAACAATATTCTGTTTAACACTAAGCATATTTTCCATCCTAATCATAGTATCACCACTGCCCTTGTTAGCTTTACTAACATTATTAACCACCATCGCAATGATGGAAATTTTGTTTTCTCCATTGTTCTTGATCTGTCCAAAGCTTTTGATACTGTCCCCCATTCTAAACTCTTAACTACACTCTCAGACCTTAAACGTAGACATTCTGCACTTACTTGGTTCCAGCAATATCTAACAGGATGCCAGCAAGCTGTAAAAGCTGTAAAATAGCAACAAATTCTGTCTTCATTACTGCCTGCAACCTTGGGAGTTCCACAAGGATCTGCTCTGGGCCCTCTTCTTTTTATTATCTTTACTAAAAATCTTCATACTGCCACCCCACTTGCCTCCATAGTTCAATATGCAGATGATTCCACCTTGATTTGTGCTGCCCAACACTACAAAAACTCCAAAAATATCACCCAGCAGTCATTTAATGTTGTAGAATCTTTGCTAAACAATGCACAACTTATACTTAACCCTACCAAAACAAAAACTCATGCTCTTCTATCCATCAAGGGCTGCAGATACCCACCCACCATTCAATATTTCATAATTAAACCACACAATTATATCTCCAGTTTCCCAAATAAAATTACTTGGAGTGGTCATTGACCATGAAATAAAATTTGACATACTGATATCAAAGACCATAAAAAATGTTCAGAAAAAAATAGGAACCTTGTATAGAAATTGACACTTTCTAAGTAAATCTTCAAAGGCCACTATAGCAATAATCCATCTTATCTCTACACTACTATGCACTCCACAAATTCTTACAAGCATTAAGAAATCTGACCTAGCAAAACTCAAAACTTGCTATAATAAAATTACAAAGTTTGCCACAGTAACAAATTTCAGGTCTCATCATTGTTTGTCTTTAAAACAACTATCCTGGCTTGAACTATCAAATCTACTTCCTTATAAACTCGCCTTCGCCCATCAAATACTAAATCAGACAGAAAAAAAAACAGTGCTTCAAAATCTACTAATATACTACTCCAATAACAGGTTATTGCATTCCAGTAACAAATCCTTCTTAAATATAGCCAAACCTAACACAGCTGGAGTTTCCCTTTAGTCCACCTGCATAGCCCAAACTTGAAATTCTCTGGCATTAAATATCAGAACAACTACTAGCACTTCTAACTTTAAAAACTTCTCAAATCACACCTATCAGAGTCATAGACTTGCTCTTGCACAAACCCTGGTTAAGAAATAGACGTCTTAAGGCAGATAAAGAAATACAACTTGTTATTTTTCTGTTTGAATAATATACCCCTACTAAAAATATGCATACTTAAATTGCTTGTTTTCTACCTACATTCACAGTACTGCTATTTCTTGTATCTTATCTAGGCTAAATGATTGCATCAGTGAAATGCATAACATGTATTTTCATTTTGTACTTGTATCTGAGATTGGATCAATATTTGTTTCTGAAACCAAAAAAAAAAAAAAAACTGTCCCAACTGAAAGGTGCTTGCTGTATTTGGTGGGTTTTTTTGGGAGCAATATTTGTATCTGTATGTTGTATATGTATCTTATGGTTATTTATAAATGTGGAGCTTTTCTCTCTGGGCCTCCACTGAAAAGGGACATTTTGTCCAGTTGGACCTTCCCTGTAAACAAATGCAAAATAAATAAAATAAATAAAATAAATCTGCAATCATCGGACTGCAGACATATCTGCTGACCTCATTGGATCCAAACATAGTGAAAATTTTAAAACTTGCAGAAAAGAAGTCTAAGATGACATCTTTGCTTAGTTTAACAGAAACATGTTGGTATCGAGTGGGAATAGAAAACAAACCACAAGCAGACAAAAAAAGAGAGGAACTAAATGTGCAAAAAAAAAAAAATAAATAAATAAATAAACAAAACAAAGTATATAAGGAAAAGAATCAGATGAGAAAGAAAGAAATTGGATAAGCCTTAAGTATAGTAGCAAGTACAGATATATCCTGAAACAACCTCATGTTGGCCAAGTTTTTTTTTTTTTTTTTGAATAAAATTTTATTGAAATCATTGCTGAAGTAAACAACTATTATAAGAAGCATTGGATAGATTTTAAGGTACATTAGATAAAACAAAACAAGAGAACATTGATATAAAGGACAAATATAACATAAGCTGTACATAAACATGTTCACTGTACAAGCATGAGATAATACTGTTAAGTTAAAAATAAGATTTTATTTTACATTCAACTTATTTTACTAATAATTCATTTATACTCTTCCAATGATTGCATATTGTTGTATTCCTTGAAGATCTAGATTTAATTGTCAACAATTCTAGTTTAGATACATCCTTCAGAAGATCTTTAAAATGTTGAAAAGAGGGGATATGTGAAGATTTCCAATTTTTTGTGATTTTTTTTCCTGGCAATGGGTAGAACAGACCATAGAACTGAATATATACTCAGTTTTACACAATTTGGAATTGGGGTGTTGAATAACACTAATGATTTGGTGAGTGAAAAATTATCAGTAAAGATTGCTTGTAGGAATTTATTAATATCTTCTCAAAATTTCTTTAAGAATAAGTAATCATAAAATATATGTGACCAGTCTGCGTTTACTACCTTTTTACATCTCCAACATAGAACATTGTCTTTAGTTATCTTACTAATGTTGTATGAAGTGAGAAACAATCTATTTAAAAATCTCCCGGTAAATATTCTCCATTTGAGTGAAGATATAGTTTTACCAGCTGACTGAAGAATATTTAATTTATCTTTGTCTGTAGGATTACAGTTATTAGTGATAGAGAAACATTTCCAATAATTATCTGTGTATATATCCAAATCTGACTTTTTGTTCTATATATGTGTGAAAGGCTAATTTTAATTGAATTGTTTTGCTGAATGAAAACAATTAAATACTATATAAGTTTAGGGATTGAAGTCTTAGATGAAGTGGGGATTAGATTAAGTTTATCCTTGATATGTATCCTAGCTTCCCGTAAATCTAGCCATAGTGTTGAAGCAAAATTATTCTCTTCTATAAGAGTATTAACTGATTTTAACTCATGACTGTTCATCGTTTGATGCCAAGCTATCAGATGCTTTTGTTTGAATAGTGACATTTTATGGTAATCTGTAGTAAAAATGATCCCTTGTGTATAGGCTATGGGATAAATAAGGAATATCCAACTTTCATATAATTTAAATCTAAGGATACAATTTTTAAAGGCTTTTAAGATTAGAGTTATGTAGTTAGATTTAAGTGTCTGGGTATGATAGTAAGAGAAAAATTCTTTCAGTCAACAGATAAATGAGTTGTTTATTAAGTTTAGCATATAGGTATCATTATTACTTTTTAGATTTTGAGATAAAATTAGAATATACTCTTTCCATTTTGCTGAATACTTTCTGTCTATAAGGTAAGAGGTTGATTTGATTACTGAAGAGATTGAGTAAAATTCTAGATTAGGTAGTGCAATACCTCCATTTTCCCAACTATACATATGGTATGATAATGCAATTCTAGGTTTAATTGGATGCCAAAGGAATTTTTTAATCATTATATTAAACTTTTTAATTATTGAGTATGAAAGAGGTATAGATATAGACTGAATTATATATAAAATTTTAGGAAGGAATACCATCTTTATAACTGACAATTTCTCATCCATCAAGAATCTTATTTTGACCATCTATTTATTAAATTGTCTATGTTTGCAATACCTTTATTGAAATTCAATTTTAGAGTATTGTTTATGTTGTTAGTAATAATTATACCTAAATATGTCATTTGTTGGGATTGTGCTATATATTTTTTAAAAATATCTTGTATATTAAAATTTTTTGGACAAGCTAAAAGGATTTGTGTTTTATTGTAATTGAATTTAAGGCCTGAGTTTTTTGAAAATTATCCATGTCATTGAATAAATCTTGTAGAGATGGATTCTTGCCATCCAATGTAATCAATATATCGTCTGTAAATATTTGAATTTTTGATGTTTCATTAAAACCCACTTCATATCCTTTAATGTTACTGTTATCTGTTATCAAATTTGCCCAAGGTTCCATAATTAAAATAAATAAAAGTGGAGATAATGGACAGCCTTGTTTAGTACCTTTTATAATTGGTATTAACTGAGAGACATTAGGACCTCTTTTAATAATCACTGTATAATTGAGTAATGAGATTTATAACATTTTTTGAAAAATTAAGTTTCTCTAAAATAATAAATAAATATTCCCAATTGTATCAAAAGCACATTTATAGCTAAACTAACTATTGTTAGATTATTTTATTAGTTTTTTTACTGATTCAATTAAGGTTATTATTCTTTTAATGTTGTCATAAGATGTTCTATTTATTCTATTCTATTTATTATGAAGCCTGTTTGGTCTGCTTCCACTAATTTAGGAAGAAGGTTTTTAAGCCTATTTGCATATATAGAATAAACATTTTATAGTCCGTATTTAATAAGGAAATAGGTCTATATGAATTACATTTAGTGGGATCTCTGTCAGGTTTTAGAACAGGAGTAGTAAAGGTATATGTTCACGACGGTGGGATAGTATTTTTATTTTGTACTATGTTGAAAACAGAATGTAACATTGTGAGAGCCTTAATAAGTAAAATTTTGTATATTTCTGGAATAATGCCATCATTGCCCAGTGCTTTATTTTGTTTTAGTTTATTAATTTGCTCCTGAATATCTTTAAAAGTAATTTGGCTATCTAGTAGTTTAATTTGCTCTTCTGTTAACCTTTTTGTTGAATTTTTATTAATAAATGCCTGAATATGTTTTTTGGGGTTTATTAACTCAGATGATTGATTTAGTTTGAAAAAAATTCTCTAAATTTGTTTAATATATTATTTAAACCAGAGACCATTTTCTTTTTTTGTGGTGAATAAAGTTTGTTAATGTGATTGAATTTATTCAGTCTTTTAGTTTTATTAGCTAGAATATTCATGGATCTAGGATTTATTAAGAAATTAATACATTTATATTTCTCTAAATTAATCATAGTTTTATGATTTAATATCTCAAGATACTTCTTATTTAAATAATTTCTTTCTTTTATTTTATCTTTCTCTCCTTTGTGTTTTGAAAGATCAAGATTCAATGCATCAAGATTAGATTGCATTTCTTTTAGTTCTTTATCCCATGAAATTCTTTTCTTTTTGTACCAATCAATTATTCTATCGAATAAACTGGCCTTCATTGCATCCCAAATGAAAAGTTTAGATGTATCATTAATAGTGTTAAGTTCTATGTACGTCTGTAGAAATGAAGGTATTAAAACCATTTAATTTAGTGATATATGCTGGAATCCTTTTTATCTGAACATTGGAAACTGAATTAATATATATATATATATATATATATATATATATATATATATATATATATATATATATATATCAAAGGTTATGGAATTATGATCAGAAAGCGGACATGTAATCACATTTGCATTAATTAAAGAATCTGCTAAATTATTGGAAATAAAAAATCTGTCTATCCTTGAGTATGAGTTATGTCTGTATGAATAAAATGCATAGAAAAGTAATTTAGAGTCTTCATAGTTGTTAATGTCTTTTAACAAAACAGAGTCAGAAAATTATTTCAGTAGTATTGGCCCTAGTCGAGATCCTTCTTTTACCAATAGAGGTAGAATCTGTGCTGTCAAAAATGCAAATATAGTCTCCAGCTAATATGATATTGCCTTTAGAAAAATGTGTAATATGATCTATATGTTGCTGTGCTGAATTAAATCCAAAGCCAAGAATCCAGTATACATTGAATAAAGTGAATATTGTGTTGTTAAACTCTATAATAATTGAAGCTACCATACCTTTGTTATCTTTGTATGTGTTTATTATTTTAGGTATAGGTAGTTTATTATTCCATAGTATTGCAACACCTCTTTTTTGGGAATGCTCAGAGCTAACCAGAATAGAAAAAGATTTAGAGTCTAATTTAGAAATATCATCTGATATCAAATGAGTTTCTTGAAGAAATATTAATTGAGAGTTTTGTAATTTGAGATATTTATTTTCATTTATTTATTTTTATTCAACATTTGTTGACTGGGAAAGTCTGACTAGGTTCCACAGAGCCTGTTGTCAGTGGAGGCCCGGGGAGGAAAGCTCCAGACACATGTCTTTAGAATGTGGGAGGAAACCGGAGTACCCAGAGGAAACCCATGCGAATGCAGGGAGAACATGCAAACTCTGCACAGAAGGCACCCCAGCCAAGAACCGAACAGGAGAAACTCTTGCTGTGAGGCGACAACATTAACCACTGCACCACTGCGTCGCCCAGATTTATTTAGATCTTATCTTATTAGGAGTATTTAGACCATTAATGTTAGGTGCAATAGAACGTAAGGAAGTCATGATGTAATTTATTTAGCTAATAATGCATGTTGACTGTAGCTTTTATTAATTTTTTTGTCTATAGGAAAATAATAGATAGATGTAAGGAATACAACTGTTTATTGTACATGAAATATAAAGAAGAAATATAACAAGAGATATGTAAAACACTTGTAGTCCAAAAAATGGCAGGTAGTTCCAGTGTAAAAAACTCTTCTTTATTCAACCATAGACGTATAAGCGCTTTCACAGGTAACTTCTGCTTCTTCAGATACATATCTGAAGAAGCAGAAGTTATCTGTGAAAGCGCTTGTACTTCTGTGGTTGAATAAAGAAGAGTTGTTTACCACTGGAACTACCTGCCATTTTTTGGACTACAAGTGTTTTACATTTAAATGCAGTTTTCCTGGTAGACTGAAGCCTCTAGTAAGGAAGGTATTTTTTTTTACTTTACATAACAAGAGATATGTTTAAATAGCTTTCGGCTATGCAAATTTTAGTGAACATCAAAAACATTGTTGTCAAAGAATTGTAACAGAATCTATTAACAAAAAAACACCCAAAACCCATCTGGAGTTATAAACTCCTAATTTGAGTGACATCAATCATTCAAATTAACATTCTAACTAGCAGCAAGTTTTAATCAGGAATGGCCTAATTATAAATTGATTCATAGTTAAAAGTATAGCATTTAAGTGAAATTACCTTTTCTATGTATAGAAATAAATTTACTTAGGTTATATATTTATAAGACTATTAATATGTTAACTAGTATTAAATTATAATAGTTAATAACATAGGACATTACTATATAGAGGTTTAGTTTCTTCAAAACTATAGATTAGCATAAACTGGATGTTATAGATAAATCTGAATTAAAATAATAAGTTTAGGAAGTCAATTTTATTAATTATATGTTTTCATATGAAACATAACTATTAAAGTCTGCAAGAAGTGTATTTGTAAGTGGGAGAAGAATGTAAAATAGTATTTGTAATAATATGTTTGAACACAAGTATTTATTAATTAATTCTCTGCTCCTATAGTCAAAAATTGTTTTTCAGCAATATATAGTAATATAAAGCTATTTGCTATCCTAAATTGCTAGAAACCAACTATGATATACTAAGAGCAGTTAAATCACATTTGTATATTATCATTAATATCCATACATTAGGAAAAGAATTATAAACACAACAATAATAATCATAAAAATAAGTCCCCTTAGACACTAAAATAATCAGCAACATTTTGGGATATCAATCTTCAAATAATTATATTTCTTGATAGAATGTCTGCATGGAGAGTAAGATTATAAAAGACACTTTTCTAAATGAAGCTTATATGGATGTGCTATGACATTGAGTTCCAGTTTGACTGTTTTTTGCTGCCATAATAATTCCACTCTACTACTGTAACCAATTTCCATTAACCTTGTTTATTTATTGTTATTCTTTTACCATTAAATTTAACCTTTCCCTTTTCTTCTCCATCCTTCTCAGAAACCTTTATTTCTTAAGAACCACAATATAATGTTGGTGATGTTGAAATAATCAAAAATAAACCATTGTTATTTTTAACAAGAAAATACTCAAAACAATGCTTAATTTGTAACAGTAAATATACTAAGATATGATAAGGTTGCTTTTCCTTAGCTAAAAAAACTCAATCAAAAAGCATACCATTTATAAGTGCACTTACTATCTTAGACTGAGCTCATATGTCAGTGATCATTGGTATCAAATATTATTAAATTAAAAACTACATTAGGAGTATAGATCAGAATATATAATTACTTTGTAGTGTGACTATAAACTAACTTAATAGAACAGCTGACCTGGAAAACATATAAGAAAGATACTTAAAAAAAAAAAAAAAAAAAATATATATATATATATAGATATATATATATATATATATATATATATATATATATATATATATATATATAAAACCATAATACTACCAATATTTAATGTCAGCAGAATACTGTAAATGAAATGTAAAATTTCTTTCTCTAGCATAGCACAACCATTTTCTTCGATATAATATGTCTATATAAAAACATGCATAGTTGGGAATTATATGTATGTAACTGAATATTCCACCAATCACTTCTTTACTTTATAAACAAAATAAGAGTATTAAGTGAGTTAATGAGAAGAGAAAATCTTCTGGATGGGATCCGCTTTTCAGCATATTAAAATGTATTACTAAAAAGGTAAAAAAACAACGGGAATCAGACATTGCATTTTTTTTTCACAGCACACTTCCCAGCATGGGTGTGACCTAGTCCGTGCTTTGTCTAGTTTAGTTTGAAAGTTTCTAATAATAATAAAGCTAATTATCAATATAAATCATGCTTGGGGGAAAAAAATCAGAAATTGGCTTTGAAATTTCTTACAATCAATTGCTTCTTTTTGCTGTACCGATAGCAGCTTATTCCGCTCCCAGGACAGTTAAATGAAGAGATGAATAAGGATCTGTAACTTCCATAACTCTCATAGTTACAAAAGACTCATAGTTATGAAAGGAACACATCGCCGAGCTCCTGCCCTCAAAAAAAAAGGTTCTGTGAGTTCCATCATGAAATGGTAAACTATTTTGACAATAATTAAAGATTTAGGGTGCCTTGTAATGTGCACGAGACAACCCAAAGAGATACAGAGCTTTAGCAAGTATATTAAGCAAAAATATTTCCCAAGCCTGTCTCACTACCAAGCCACTAACCAAAACATAAAACAAAAGAAGCTTACCATCAAAATAAAACACAAACTGGTGGCACCAGCACACAATCCCCTTATACAAAACCAAAATTAAAAGAAGAACCATATGACCAGCACCACAACCACTCCATATAGACGCCAATAAAAAGAAAATAACAAACAACAAGAGTAAAACATATCATTTATTATCCAAAGCAATATATCACCCACCAAACCACCAGGAACTCCTCACTGCTACACAAAGCTGCAAGACAATAAGCTGCACATCAAACCAAAAGAACAGAGTCAGCAGACTAGAACAAAAGCAAGCTTTAAATCACTATGAATGAAATCTATTTATCAAAAAAATTATAACAAGTACTTTAAGTAGATAACTAATTCAATAAATATGTTTATAGTGACTAAAATCTTTATATTATCTAAGCATTAATGCCAATGTTAACAATAGAATAAGCAAACACAGGACAACAAACGGGCTATCTATAGATAAACAGTATATTCTCAAACCTTGCTCTTGTAGAGAATGAACTATACATTATATTCAGAAATTTATAAAGAGAGAATAAACTAAAGATTATTAATAAGTGTGTGAAATAGAGCAAGGTATTAACAACAAAGGAATAAAGAGTATGAACTAATTAATAACTAACACAAGCCAGAAACATTAAGAAAAAGTAACATCAACACTCACCTGTTGAACCATTTTCATCTCACTAGACTTCTATACATAAAAAAAGAATTATGCATGTGTGAAAAACAAAGATAATATATTCCAACTCAAGTTATTTATTTATTTGTTCTTGAGTTTCTTCTTGTGCTCAAGCATTTTCCAGGATCTATTTTCTACAATTCTTTTAAGACTAGAGGTAGCCCAATCCATTTCACCTATTTTTCCAATATTTTATTTGTTTTGATAAATGTAATAAATCTATCTAATTCTTTAAATATTTTCAGACCATCCTGAAGGAAGATTTTCAGCCTTGCTGGGAAAAACAAATGTGTTTTTATTTGTGTTTTTTTAAATTGTTTGAGCAGTGGCAAAAATAGTTTTCTTTTGGCAATAACAGAAGAAGAATAGTCATTATCAAAACGCATGATGTTATCTTTGAATTTAATCGGTGAATTGGACCATGCTGACTTTAATACAATTTCCTTATCATGTGAAGATAAAAAATTTGACTATTACAGATTTAGTAGAATTATTTTTACCATTTTTAGATGGAACCAAGGATCTGTGAGCCCTTTCAATACCAAAGAAAAAGGCTTCAGGAAGTTGTAAAATCTCAGGTAACCATGAAGTTAAAAATTTCTCCATGTTATTTTCTTCAATATTGTCCAGTTACCCAAAGATCCTGATGTTGTTTCTTCATGGTCTGTTCTCCAGATCATCAATTTTTGTTTAAAGAAGGGAATTTTGTTTTAAAAGAAATTCTAAATTGTGTTCATTTTCTTGAATTCTACAGTCCATGTCATTTAATGATGTTTCTATACCTGTAATTTGTTCTTTCTGCTGTTTGAGATCTTGATGTAATGTCCTCATTTGTTTTGAACATTTTTCTTTAAAGTTATCACGTTTCAGGTCCATTCTGTCTATTTTTGTTGATAGTTCTTGGATGGTAGATAGTAAAGATTGGAGCTCCTTTTTTAATGTTGCCTCCTGGTGAGAAGATTTTGTAAAGCTCATACTGAAGTCAGGTGTCAGAATTTTATCTCTTATATTTTGACAGGAAAAAAAAATATCAAGATACTATCTAAATAAACTGTTAGATGAATCCAAATATATAAAACAATTTGTTATTCAGATAGCTATAATCAAAATTTCCTGTCATAAGAGTTTTGAGAAGGCAGAGCTGAGAGAAAGTGCTACTTCTCAAGGCTCATCCTGGCCAAGCCCCCATGTTGGCCAAGTTTTGACACAGGAATGGTTTAGGAGAGGTTAATTGAACCCAAAAGATGAAAGGCTAATGATGGAAACTCAGCACAGTGGACTACATGCACATTGGCTTACAAAATCCATTGAAAGAATGGGAGAAACAGACAAATGCAGGTTCTGTAAAAAAGAACTGGATTCAGTCATACACCTTGTCATTGGGTTCATAGGTTCATAGGTTCATACTAGGCTATCTGCCCTGGGGCGATTATAAGCCTAGCCCGATTCTGTATGGCTTACGCCACCCCTTGATTTGAGTATACTGTGCCCTTTTTAAGGTTTAGTTTACTGTGCCTCTGTCTAATAGTGACACTGGAGTAATCCCTGGGACAAACCTACGATCCCCCATCCACCTATCAAAATTCTTCTTGAAGAGATTCAGTGAGGTGCTCTGCCTCACATGAACTGTAATTCTATTCCAGAGCGAAGGGAGCCTCTGGGTTATGAACCTGTCCCTCCAGCAAGTTCTATTTATTTCTGTGCTGAGGTTCAAGTCCCTTGAGCGTGTGGCTCTAAGGGATTTAGATTTACTGAGGTGGAGCATGTCCATTAATTCTGGATTTGACATAGCTTTGTATGTCAGGCATAGATCTCCTCGAAGTAGGCGGTATGCAACTGAGTAGAGCTGGAGAACCGAGCAGCATATGGCATCTGTTTGAGACCCTTGATCCTCTTGGTGAGATACTTTTGGGGTCTTTCTAATTGCTGCAGGTGTCGGGTAAGGTACATCCCATAAGGGGCATTGTATTCTATGATGGGCCTGATGAGGGATGAATAAAGGGGCATGATTACCTCTCTTGATCTAGATGTGAAACCCTTCGTGATGAGGTGGGCTATGTAGAAGGTCTTTCTAACCACTTTGGCAATGTGGTTTACAAAGGAGAGATTGCTATCAACTTGGGTCCCCAGGTCCCTAATAACTTTCTCTGTACTTAATGGGTTTCCACCTATGTGGTAATTTGTGGGCACATTGTTTTTGCCAAAGGGTATGACTATACATTTTTTGGCATTTAGCTTTAAACCATGGCGCTGGCACCAGTTATCTGTCTCTGTGAGACCTTTTTGAAGGATCTTTGTGTCAGCTGGAGAGTCAATTATGGCACCCAGTTTGCAGTCGTCTGCGAACTTGGTGAGCCATAGTCCTCCCACATTTGCCTGTACCTCGGAAAAGTATATACTGAACAAGAGTGGTCCCAGGACAGAACCCTGTGGGATGCCACTTGTGACCGGTTTCGAGTCTGACATGGCTCCAGCAACTCTCACTCTGTGGGTTCTGTCTTTGAGCCAGTTTGCGACCCATCTTGTGACATAGGGGTTTATATTTAAGCTGGATAGTTTATCTATGATGCCCAAGTGGGGTATTGTGTCAAATGCCTTTGCAAGGTCCAGATAGGCTGTGTGGACTACCTTCCCTTCATCTATGGCTTTGGTGACTGTTTCGAAGAAGTCAACCAGGTTCAAAATGCAGGATCTGCCTTTGACAAAGCCAAACTGGGTAGGATCTAGTGTCTGTAGGTCCCCAATGTCTTTGTTTATGAGCTCCATGATGATCCTCTCCATAGCCTTGCAGACTAAGCTAGTCAGGCTTATGGGGCGATAGTTTCCAGGATCCATAGAGGCTCCACCTTTGTGGAGTGGGACCACTGTTGCTGTACGCCATTCTGTGGGCACATATCCTATAGTGAGGCTTCGATTGTATAGCTGTTTTATTTGAGGGATTAGTTCCTCTTGGAGTTCATGTAGGACGCAACCTGGGACGCCATCTGGTCCCATGGAAGCAGTGTTTTTTGCTTTGGAGAGGGCAGCCTTCACCTGAGCATCAGAGATGTTTGGGAGGCAGCCCTCTGCTGGGATAGATACTTGCTCTTTTTGGGGGGGGAGAAGTTTGCACTGAACCTGTCTGCCAGGATATTGGCAATGTCTGTGGGTTCAGTGTATTTTTTGTCATTTAGAATCAACTCAGAACAAGTCTGGGAGTTGCATCCCAGGTTCCTAACATAACTGAAAAAAGCCTTATGATTGTCTTTGGTGTCCTGTGCAATTTTTCTCTTAAAGCTGGCCTTGGAGGATTTTATGAGGGATCGTAATTTTTTGCTAGTACTGATCAGAGATGCCTTCCCTATTAGGGAATTTGCTCTATCATGTAGTAGCTTCCTCGTTCTGTTGTACAGTTTATTTATGGCAGGGGTCCACCAGACTGGACGCCTGCCTTTGGATGATTGGGTCTTGGTTTTGTTTGGGATAGCATGATCCATGCATTCCTGGAGATGTCCATAGAATGAGTTTATATAGGATTCTGCAGTTTGGGCCGTAGTTTCCACTGGCCCTGGGACCTTGAAGGATTCCACTTCAGTTTTGAGAAGTGAGAAGTTCGCTTTTGAGAAGTTTTTCACTGTGGTTTTCTGGGCTGGGGGTGGGGTCGGGATGTGGACATCCAGTGAAATTAATTTATGGTCTGATCTTACCAATGAGGGATATACTTCTGGTGTGGAGCATAGAGTCCCCATGTTGGTAATGATCAGGTCAAGTATGTTGTCCCCTCTTGTGGGAGTGGTGACTAGTTGTTCCATAGCATTTGAGTTTATAATTTCCAGGAACCTTTGGGCTAAGGTGCTGGAGCTTGAGTAGTGCTCCCAGTCAATGTTTGGGTAGTTGAAGTCGCCCAATATAATGGTGTTCGGAGAGATCTTCATGTTCTCCAATGTTTTCAGGAAAGCCGAGTGGGATTCCTGACTTTGAGAGGGTGGTCTGTAGGATGCTATAAACTGAAAAGCAGTCTTGCCCCCTGTTAGTTGCACATGGATGGTCTCCAATACTTCATGCAATGCCACTAACCTGGAGGTGTGGATATCCTTGATAAATATGGAAACTCCCCCTCCTTTTGTGGTTCGGTCCGGGTTTTGGGGCCAAAAAGCATGATATGAGATATAGCCTGGTAGTGCTGGGGTGCTCTCTGGAGCCTTGAACCAGGTTTCTGTCACTGCACAGATATTGATGTTCTCCATACTGAGGAGAGCTTCAAGTGCGTGCATCTTGAGGTTAAGACTTCTGGCGTTAAGCAGCATTACCCTTAGTTTCTTGTTCCTTGTGCTGTCTATGGGGGTGGGTTTGACTTTTGAGCCTTGCCTAAAAAAGGCACTATGGGGGTGGCAAGAGCCTTTGCCAATATCTGAAAGCCCAGTGGTGACAGGTGCAAGCCATCCCTAGCGAAGCAACGTGGCTTGTCGAGCATGTCCTCCCAGGCTGACAGACACTGGATCCCCTTTGAATGACACCAAAATTTTAGCCAGTTGTTAAAATCGATCATTTTGTCTTTGTACTGTGGCATCATTCTAGGTGAGGGTAAGATGCTGCTCAAGGTCAGGGTCATACCAGCCTGGGCTACATGATCAGAGAGCTCCTCTATGTCTCTTTTCATGTAGTCCAGGGAGGTACGTCTCAGGTCATTCACACCAGCATGTACAATGACTGAGTCATATTTGTATTTGCTTTGGAGTGACCTGAGTGCTTGCGTTATGTGGCGGATCCTAGCACCCGACAGGCAGCTCACCATGACCTTCTCTTTATTCAGCCTGGTGAGCGGGATGTCAGTGTGTCTGACAATAGAGTCACCTATTACAAGAGTATCAGGTGTGTTATTCAGCCTTAAGAGCTGTGGCTGTTTGGCACACTGACTTTGTGGGCTATGTGTTATGTGTGTTTTGTTTTGAGGTAGCGTTTGCTTGGATGTCTGCTTTGGAGGTCTCTGTTGCTTAGGTAGATTTTTATTTAGAGCCTCTGAGTATGTTTTTGTGTATTTATGTGTTTGGTTTGCTGATGTGGTGTGACTATGTGATACTGGAATTGTGTTGTGTGAGGTTACCTTCTCCTCCTGACTGGTTACACCAGTTTTGAGATGAGAGAGCTCAGCCTCCAGTTTGGCTAAATAGTTGCATCTCTCACATATATTTGAACCTGTTTGGAGGAGGAGAGGGTTGTCCGTGTACATGAGACAGTTGTATCATTGCCTCAAAATTCCCAGATTCACCAGCTGGACTGGAGAGGAAACCATTGACTGACCTTTGGACATGCTAGAGTAATATAGGGAAACTGAATTTACAATGGACCAATAGAGTGTGATACATTCATGGTAGACAGTCTGTATACTGAAAGGCACAATAATGTAGACAGACTGTATCAGTGGGGATTGTGCAAACACTTCAACAGAGATGTAACTGAGAAGCATTTGAATATTGAAACACATAGCATTATAGAGAATGATGAAGTTTATATCACATGAGATCACCCATTACAAAAAGTTCAAAAGCTGAATGTGACAAAACTAATATAGTAGTCCATGATAAAAAAAAACAAAAGAAGAATTGATCATTGAGATTGCTAGACCCAGTGACTACAATGTCTTATATACAGAAACACATAAAGTCATAAAATACCAGGATTTGCAAGCAGAAATGAGCGCAATGTGGAAGAAAGATTCCCAGGCAGTTCTAATAGTAGTAGGAGGAATAGGTGTAATAAAGAATTTACATTCATACTTAGATATACTACCAAAACATATATCCATTTATGAATTAGAGAAGGAGGCAAATCTGGACACATTGTGGATGCTGAGATGAACACTCTCAGCTAACATCAAAGATGGATGGAGTTGTGATATGTGCTGTATGTTGTTTCCTTTCTTACATGTGTGTAGTTGTGATGTGCAGTGTGTTGTCTTCTTTTCATATGGATGTAGTTGCGACATTTGCAGTGTGTAGCCTCCATTCTCAGACGGATGTAGTTGTGACTTTGATAAAGTGTTGTATCCTTTCTTAGATGGATGTAATTCTGACGTGCAGTTTGTTGTCTCCTTTCTCAGATGGATGTAATTGTGACATATGCAGTGCATTGTATCTGTCTCAGATGGCTGTAGTTGTGACATGTGGAGTGTGTTGTATCCTTCTCAGATGGATGTAGTTGAGACATGTGTAGCTTGTTGTCTCCTTCTCAAATGGATGTAGTTGTGATATGTGCAGTGCAGTGTATTCTTCTCAGATGGCTGTAGTTGTGACATGTGTAGCTTGTTTTCTCCTTCTCAGATGGATTTAGTTGTGACATGTGCATGTGTTGTATCCTTCTCAGATGGATGTAGTTGTGACATGTGCAATGTGTTTTCTCCTTTCTTAGATTGATGTAGTTGTGACGTACAGTGTGTGTGCTGTCTCCTTTCTTAAATGGATATAGTTGTGATATGTGTAGTGTGTCACCTCCTCAGATGGATGTAGTTGTGACATGTGCAGTGAGTTGTATCCTTCTCAGATGGCTGTAGTTGTGACATTTGCAGTGTGTTGTATCAAAGATGGATGGAGTTGTGACATGTGCAGCATGTTGTTTCCTTTCTTACATGTGTGTAGTTGTGACGTGCCATGTGTTGCCTTCTTTTCATATGGATATAGTTGGGACTTTTACAGTATGTAGCCTCCTTTCTTAGACGGTTGTAGTTGTGACTTTGATAAAGTGTTGTATCCTTTCTCAGATGGATGTAGTTGTGACAGGTGCAGTGTGTTGTCCTCTTTCTTAGATGGATGTAGTTGTGACATATAGTGTGATATCTCATTTCCCAGATGAATGTAGTTGTGACTTTGGGAGTGTGCCGTCACCTTTCTTAAATGGATGTGGTTGTGGTATGTGTAGTGTGCTGAATCCTTCTCAGATGGCTGTAGTTGTGACATGTGCAGTGTGTTGTGTCCTTTTCAGATGACTGTAGCTGTGACATGTGTAGCTTGTTGTCTCCTTCTCAGATGGATGTACTTGTGACATGTGCAATGCATTGTCTCCTTTCTTAGATGGATGTAGTTGTGACGTGCAGTGTGATATCTCATTTCTCAGATGGATGCAGTTGCAACTTTGGGAGTGTGCTGTCTCCTTTCTTAAAGGGATGTAGTTGTGATATGTGTAGTGTGTTGTCTCCTCAGATGGATGTAGTTGGGACATGTGCAGTGTGTTATATACTTCTCAGATGACTGTAGTTCTAACATGTGCAGTACATTCTATCCTTCTCAGATGGCTGTAGTTGTGACATGTGTAGCTTGTTGTCTCCTTCTCAGATGGATGTAGTTGTGACATGTGCAATGTGCTGTCTTTTACTCAGATAGATGCAGTTAAGACACGTGTATTGTTCTGTCAACAATGACAATGTGGATGCAGCTTTGACATGCAGCATTGTGTCTTTTTTCTCAGAAGACTGCATTTCTGAGATGGTAAGTTTCTGACTCCTTTTTTAAGATGACTACAGCTATTAAAAGTGCAGTATGCTATCCCATTCTCTTCATCTCATCATGGTTTAATTTCTGACCTGTGCAATCTCCAATCTCCTTTGACTGCATGGCTGCACTTATGAGTGTCCTTTTCTCATGGTTCTGTACATCATCATGCAACCCATACAACAATGCTGAATATAACATTACTTGCCTTGAACCAGTTTTGATAGCTAGAGCTCGCAGTCTGATGGCACAGTGGAAGTATGACTTACTGATCCCTCTTTTATTTATTACTGAATAAAATGGTGCATTGGTGCCACATTATTGAGACACTATATTTTACCTGCTGTAAAACATATCTCACCCATATATTTTGAATATAGTGCTTGATGAGACCAAACTCTGTATTATTATCCATTTTATTTAGATAACTTGGCACATGTTATGTCCTGCACTGACAAAGAATATTTATTTAGATATGATTGTTGAATAATGGATGGCTTCTCAAGTCACTATTTAAATTTCCTGAACAGTGAACATCGATTTCTTTGCCCATTCCTGAAATATAGGCAAACTAATTTGGTCTCTATGTCCTGTCAGCTGTGGTGGTACAGCGGTAGCATTGTTGCCTCACAGCAAGAGGTTCTCCTGTTTGATTCTCGGCTGGAGTGCCTTCTGTGTGGAGTCTGCATGTCCTCCCTGTGGTCAAGTGGCCTCCGAAAGACATGCGTGAATGTGTGTGCCTTCGCTGAAGGTTGGACGTCGGGCTGGCAACTCGGCACCATAAAAATCAACTGCCAATCATTAGCAGACCGGAGTTCCGCTGTGGCGACCCCTAACCCGGAAAAGCCAAAAAGACAAACAACAACTTTGGTCTCTCTGTCCTATGATTCCATTCTCTGAATAATTTCTAGACACCTCATCCAGCTAGTATACTGCCTATACTTTCAAAGATCCCAGTAGTTAGGGTATTTATACTTGTTTGAGAATAGGAGGGGCTTTTGGTGAAGAAGGTTAAGGCTGTGAGCTGTAGTTCGTCTGGTACAAGGTTTGATTCCCTCAACCCTCAGTTGCCCACTTACTGTATGAAACTAAGCAAGTCACTTAACCATGCATTGTTTCCAAGTTGCCCCTAAAAAGGAACTATGCATCCAGTGGGCCTACCTGGTTAACAAATGGGTATTAGTAGATATCCATTCCACTGCACTGAGCTAGGTTGGGTCTGCAGAAACATTTAAAATATAATTATTATTTTCCATTCCCTGTGTTTGCTAGTGATGCACAATGTGTTGCTACTTATTTTTTTTTTTGTTTTACTATCAATGTTTTTGCACACAATGCTATCATTAACTACCTTACTTGCAAGGTCTGCAGCCTGGCCTAGTGCAGTTATAGGAGTTTCTAGTGGCATGTCCTAAGAAATTGTTATTACTATTATTTTTTTTACGTTTAGAAACCTGTGAAAGGGTTAGCAAGCTATGCAGCTAAAATGTCGGATGCACTGATATCACTGACTTAGTTTCTGTTCTCTCTTTAAGTCATGAGCTTTACATGTACAGAGTTAACCAAATGTATGGAAAATGTCACTGTGCTTTCATTTGCCTACTGTATGCAGTTTCATACATGTATTATGCTTACTGTATGTTAGGTCTGCCCAGGAAACTGGCACTAATAGCTTAAAGTGTTGTTAAATGAAATGTAAATTGTTGATTTATACTGCCCTCATTTAAACATCTACCAGTTTATGAAATGAATAAAATGAACTGTACAGGCTTCAGGCTAGCGGCGTAGGCTGAAGAGGCTTCTTGTGCCAAACACGCATACACTGTTGGTCTGGCAGGACGCACCTGGTTACTAACAATAAAATAGCATGCAGGATGAACAGTACTGAATGATATCTATATTCCCAATATTGGAAAATAATTGCAAGTACAAATCTGTTTTTTATCACTAGTTTACATATCATTGGCAAAATTAAATTCTTTAAACCTGGGACCTCAAAATAAAATTAATTCCGGAGTAGGAACTCCTAGTATGCACTGTCTATCTGCCCCCCCCCCACCCCCACCCCCACACACACACACTTTATTTTACAGACTCAGCCTTTATAGATCTGTTTCCAGGTCAGTTCAGATACTGAAAGTTTAGTTTTTGTTTTTAACAGTTATAAATTTAAGCGATTGCAAAGATGCTGACTAAAACATCTGGGTATCAATTTCTTTACTGACACCTAAGGCAGATATAGGAATGTACCTCAACAAGGAGTTATGCAAGACACTTTTATAGGATAATTATGGAAGGAACATTTTGAATGCTGAGAAAAGCAGGTGCCTAAACTTGTCACCCAGAGAATAGAAAATTAATAGGTTGGGCATTACCTGCTTACATATATTCATAGCTGTGATTTGCTAACGTGTCTTTCCCTGGGGACATTTCTTTAATTTTAAAAGTGTTTAGTCATAAATGACAGTATATGCTCCACAACTTTAAACTAGTCTCTCTCCTTTTCTTTTTCTCTGTCTGTCTGTCTCTCTCTCTCACACACACACACACACACACACACACACACACACACACACACACACACACACACACACGCACAGTGAAGAGATGACTAACTCTACTCACCTACTCAAGGCTGTTGTTTTTTTAAAACTACCATGAGTGTTGTTGAAGGAGTCTATAACATTTCTAAATGTGAGGGCATTGTAACAGTTCACTTTAAAGGGCTTATGGGTGTTTACTCTTTGGGGATAAGTAAACATTATAGCAAAAATCTTACAAAAATGTATATTATCCTAAGGTATCTGACAGCTTAAATCATTGTAAATAAAATATTAATATAACATTACAGACAAAAAAGAAGAATATTCATTTAGGCAGGTTAATGTAAGAGATAATAGGAATGGTTGTAGTGCAATAGATCTACTTTTCTTCATCGAAATTTCACTTATTCGAAAAATAAATGTAGATGCCCACTTCATCAAAATTGCATTTCAACAAAAGTGCACTTTTGCTAAAGTGTAGTTGCCAGATTGGCTGACTATAAAAAAAAACACACACACACACACACACACGCAAAAAAAAAACATCTTTTGCAGGGGGGGGCAAATCCCCCTCCACCCCCCATGTGGGGGGTGCCCCCCCTACTTAAATATACCAACTCCGAGATCGCACTACAGTGAGGAAAAGGGAATATTCCCATTCCACACTGTATTGTGATCCCCATAGTTGGTTTTTGAAGTTTCAGTACTTCAAACAAGTGGTCTCTCACAACTGAGTTTCGAAGTAATGAAACTTCGACCAACTGAATCGATTCCAGTGCAATATATGTAAAGCAGCAGTCTTCAAGGTGACATCACCAGGGAAGTGGTAGTGACATGTATGCAGGCAGCTCTTCAGAGAAAGAGACACAGCAACTATTCCACTGCAGCCTGGAGATGGCCAACCATTTGGTTGTTGTCTGTCCCAAACTAGGTATATAACATAAGCTCAAGTAGAAATTGTGAAGAATTAGTAACAGCTGGAAAACAGTGGCTTTTGGAATGGTGGTGGTAGTGGAAGAGAGGTGCCTTGGCCCATTTATAAATCTTAAGAATTCTTATGCTGTCATAGCACTGACAAGGATGCAAGATCAGCCGGCAAAGCATTTTGACATGAACCATGTTAGACGAGAGCCCTTAGGGGTAGCAGCAATAGCTAGAAGAGAAATATATTTTGGGGGGTAATTCATTTAACTAGGAAGGTAGTGTCAGAAGTAGGTATTAACAGAGAGTTAAGGGTACCTTAGTGAAGGAGTTAAGGGGAACTAAGGAGAGCTAATCCTGATCATTATGTGAGTAACCTCAGGGAATAATATGCTAGATGTCATTGGACATACAGGATCACATGGCATGGTGAGGGAAGGAATCACAGGAGCCCTGGATTATTCAGATGATTTGACGATGTGCTTTAGTGAAAGAAAAAAAAAGCACATAGCATGTTCTGCATTATGGGTTAAATGCATGTTTAAACAACTTATACAAAGCAGATGGTTATCTCTTTACTGGGGATGGAAAGAGACATTTTAGACATTCAGTGCCTGTAGTCTTATAATGTCCCACATCTGTTTGTGATGAGAAGAAAGATCTAAGTGAGAATTATGTTAATAAATACTTTTTAATAACCTTTCCACTCGCTAACTTGTTCACTAACTTATTCATCAGATCTGACACATGAAAAATCCCTGTGCAAAGACGCAGCTGGAAAAATCATAAGTTCACAAATACACTTACATAAATAACATGTTTGTGTACTTTAACTGGAAACTTTTAAAGCAACCACTCAGTGAGGCATAGGAGAACACCAATGGGGTTCCAGCTACTCCCATCAGAACATACAAGTAGTTAATAATATGAATTCCAATACTTAGAACAAAGTAAGGAGATCAGTGATTGATGGAAAAAGTGGAATGGTAACATATACTTGAGTAAGGCAGAAAGGAACAAGTTAAAAAAATAATAGACTGGAATGAGGTTGATGTCTATCAGAAAAGTGGTCTGAACTTGGGTCATTGATCGATTAATAATGCTTCAATACTCTATTGATAGGAGAACCATTGTACTCAGATGACCAAAACTGGAGTATAAATGCACTGTGATTCACACTTTACAAAAGAATTGCAGAATTAAAACAAGGGCTGTGTAGCCTTCTGTGAAGGGTAAGGCATTAAAGCATGCCAAGGAAGATATCACATGATATTAGGGAAAGGGTCGACTCAGGAGTCTAAATGAGAAGCAGAGAGGAAAGGATTTAGTTTCAGTCACATCAGAGACTGGATACTGCAGCGCAGTATGACCATGTACACAGGGCTGTATACATTCGTCTTCTTCCTCACAATGAATAAAATGTGAAGAGTATGGCTCTGACTGAGATGACACTAAAAAGGTAGGTGATGCTGAGATGGGGTTTTAAGTGCCAGACATTAGTGGGAGGACCTTGATTAGTTACCTTATGACAGATTCATTCTTAATGCCAGGGAAGAAGGCTGACCTCAGACAGTTTGCACTAGAGCATACACACAGGAAAGAGCTGCAGTTGACATGGTAATTTTGCAGATGGGGAGAAAAAGGGAATCTAATGTACCTTTCAAGCATCCAGAAGTTGCCAAAGATTCCAAAGACAACCACAAGGCATTCTATAGCTATGTCAAGAATCTAAATGGCAATGCTCAGATCTGCTCTGAGCTACAGCAGAATGGCATTAAATATATTGATCCCAAAGATATTGCCAATATCCTGGCACATCAATTCAGTGCAAACTTCACTCCCCTCTCACCCCCTAGAGGGCCCATCTCAATACCGAAAGATTTCCAAATTCTGGTAATAACGGCCACACAGGTAAAAAATGCACTCTCCAAAGTTAAGAATACAGCAT
>NC_056737.1:281028031-281078031 GCF_019279795.1 Protopterus annectens
TCGAACGCCATGCTGTTGCCTAATGGGCAGCCATTCCTGATACTGTAGTCATGTAGTTCGATGTGATAGTCATTACATGGTGGGAGCAGATTGTAAGAGGAGCACACAAATATGAATGATTCACCGGAGAGGTCGCTGATTCCGTACAGTCGAACGCCATGCCATCGCCTAATGGGCAGCCATTCCCGATACTGTAGTCAGGAGTGGCCTTAGGTCAACAGGTGCCCTAGGCAGAGGGCACAATGGCACCCCCACCACACCACCCATTGCCTCCATCCTGGTCTACCTACACCAAATAAATACTGGTAAAGTGCCCCCACTAAAGCGATGCCCTAGGCGGCCAGTTAGTTGGCCTATGCCTAAGGCTGGCTATGACTGTAGTCATGTAGTCCAATGTGATAGGCATCACAAAGTGGGAGCAGATTGTAAGAGGAACACACAAATATGAATGATTCACCAGACAGGCTGCTGATTCCGTACAGTCGAACGCCATGCCATCGCCTAATAGGCAGCCGTTCCCGATACTGCATTTATGTATTCTGATGTAATAAGCATCACAAGGTGGGAGCACATTATATGAGGTACACACAAATATGATTGTGTCACTGGATAGGCTGCTGATTCCGTACAGTTGACCGCGATGCCGTCTCCTAATGGGCGGCCAATCCCGATACTGTAGTCATGTAGTCCGATGTAATAGGCATCACAAGGTAATATTGTGGTCCTCGCTCACACCCAGGTGTGTGAGTGACAGATGCAAGCACCAATGTCGGTGCATTAGCAAGTGCGGGATCGAGTGGGTGTAAGCATGTTTGGCTACCAGTATGCGAGTATTGAACTGGTTAAGCAATGTAGAGGCTAATAAAGCGTAAGAGGTTGCAACCAGAGGATATCATACAGCGCAGTCTTTCAATAGTATAGGAATGTATCTCGTCATGTAGATGTACATGTAAGTGTTTATGTCCAGCATATAGGTACATACATATATAGAGATGTATCAGGAACATACCATGTGGCAAGAAAGCATTACAAACAAATGAAATGGGAAACACCAGTGACGCCTGTATTATGTAGTGGTGTTGCTCTATGTGATCCCAAGACTTCATCAGACAGACATGTGTCAGTCATACACAAAAATAGTTGTACATTGGCCATATACATCACTCTGTGCATGTAATGTACATTAACACAACAGTACCTGTCCGATAATTATGTGTGAACAGTACTCCTGCAATGTGCTGTGTGCAACATCATCATCATGATGATGGTAAATGGGGTAACCATAGAGGGACCGGTAGTGTTTTGTGTACAATGGGGTCATCCTCCTCATGTGTACCTCGACCATGTAGGAGTGATGTGCATACCAGGATTGTGCACCTGAGGGACAGTGGTGAGGATAACAGTAGTATGTTATGATGCATATTACAAGGGTTTCATGTGTCCATTGGGCATGTGTGTGTAATGGACAGCTATGTATAGGGCAGATGGTGTCCTAGGAGCCGAATGGCCTTATGTGTCCATAGGTGAGGGCCAGATGTTGGGGAAGGAGTGTAGGTATGGCCATGGAGGATAGGTAGGAGCACAGAAATGACAGCATACAGGGGTGGTATATGACACATGTGGGGGGGGGATAAACCCTGGATGAGGATGGGTCTTCAGCATTCAAAAGCCCATGGGAACAGTGGGACAGAGGTCCCCAGCCATGGGCAACTGCCACTGCACCTACACAGCTGCAAAGGAGGCAGTGCTGGAGGCTGTCCAGGAGGGGCAGCATCACCCTGTAAATGTGACACTCCACCCTTGAACTGGCGTATCTGGCTTTGTACTCACTTAGGGAGCCACCAACGCAACATGTCCAGGACTGCATGACAGCAGATATGTACCTGTCTGGTCCCGCTCCCAAGGGGGACATGCTCCATCCTCAGTGGTGGTACCACCAGAAGGTAGTGCAGAGGCAACAGAGGTTGATGTTAATGGCTGGGCCCCAGATGTGCTAGTGCCCAGTGCCATGGTCAGCTGAAGTGGGACAGGAGGATCTGCTGGGACCTACCAACCCATTCAGCCTATGGTGTTGCATTTTAAACCCACATATGGCTTAGTGATAGACAACAGCATACAGGATTGCCTATGACAGTATGCATAGATATCACCAGCAACCCAACACAACAGATGGTATACATTTGCAGATGGAGCACAGTACATGCATATATACCGCATGCCAACTGTACAATGTGTAGTAGAGGTGTGACCGCAGCTATGAACAGTTGCCCATCATTGGCTTGTCACTGGGAATCCCACACAGTGTCAGTCATACCACTGTCTCATGTGACACATGTTCAGTCAGGGATGCGATGGCAGTAACACATCCCTATCATCATGTACTGTATGCAATCCTCACACCATGCTTCTGCTGTGCACAGAAGTGTGTTCAGTGTGTAACACAGGAAACAAATAGTTGCACACACTGACTAGTTCACAGATGGCCCTACAGATGGGGTTCTCTCATGAACAGAGTACTGTCATGTCTGTATTATAACATGCAGAATAGCCATTACCACACACATGTTAAACAGGCGGTAGTCTCAATGCAGTATAGCTACACTTACATGCTGTAGTTGTGTGGCACATCACTCTCCTGTCATTAGGCTATTTCCCACTGTGGAAAATGATTGAGGTACATCCAGATATCATCTGCAATGCCATGTCAGAACACCACATCCAGGTACCACTCACAGCGACTGTCATGCCCAGATAATAACATGTTTCCCTAGATAGTGTACTGTGTTTATCATGCGGATGGCTATGGGAACACCATCACAGCTGTACCACATGCAGTCAGCTAGAGGAGGACTGCAATAGGTGCAGAGGCCATCACCTGACCATTTCCATCTCTTACAATACACATGCTTCTGCTGTGCAGGTGTACACCTTCACATCCACCAGAGAGTGTGTGTGCGGGGCAGGCAATGTACACCAGGGAAGGGCTTGGAGACTTAACCATAAGCATCATTTGCCACACGCTGAATAGTACAGGGGCAAACCCCTGACTACTCATTACTATTACATGTGCATGATGTTACTACATGTGCCACAAAGGCGACATGTTGCTGTGCTGTAAGAACGTGTGTGTTATTGATTGAGTGCCATCTGCAACAGATATAGTAGATATACATTAGGTGTGGCACACATGTTAGTCCACATGAACGGATGCCATTGTCACCACAACCACACTGTAATGGACATGCATTGACACCTTTGCCAGGGCGGCAAATACACTATGAAACTACTTAGTTTGCCACACCGTAGTAATACACAGGACCACATGCACCACAGGGGATATCTGGAGGTTCTATGGGCTAGGGCATGTGAAAGTGCTTGACAACTGTTGGTATGCTAACGAGGTTTATACTGGGAGTGACTGTGGTTGGGAGCATCACAACCCACATGCAGACACAGGGTGCCAGTACTGTCATGCAGGTATGCATTGATCCATGGGTGTGTAGTGTTTGGCTGTGCAAGATGGCTGTACAAGGCTGGATGAGGGGTAATCTTTGCCATCGTGTCACCCGACAATGGTGTGCAGTGCGGGGGTGCAGTGTCTGCAATGTCCACACAGATGGGTACTGCATTATCTGGCCTGACATCCTGGTTACCAATGTGTAGGGCCACAGCTTTGCAATGCATGCCATGTCTGTGTTTGATAGTCCTTCTCATGGACATTGCCTGGGATGTGCATGTCCCACAATACTGTACAGTGACATGTACAGGTGTACCTGGTTTGACAGACACATGTAGTGTACACAGCCTGTTATACCCCGATATGCCAATATTGGCCCGGTGTGGCGAAACCTGCTTATAGTGAGCAGGCCGGCCATGCACCTGCATGGATAGAATGATACAGGTATTCTGTGGTGTCAGTGGCATGGGTCCATACAGGGCACATGTGTACAGCATTGTCTGGCCTTAGTGGATCACATTTGATGGCACCACATATGTTGCAGCCATTCAGTGTGGAACATAGTGAAGGCACAATGTCCGTATATATGTGCCTATTGTACCGCTGTACAGGGTGCCATGTCCTCTGCAGGCCACTGCAGTCACACCATGCTTACTATCTGTCCTCAATGTGCATGTTACTAGCAACATAGTGGGATATCCTAGGCAAGGTTGTATGTGCATGGCACATGGGAGCGGGACATATACCAGGTACTAGTAGGGCTGCATACTTAGTTCACCAGCCCTTTTGCCAAATGCATAGGTATGGCTTGCCAACACAGTGCAATGGCTGACTGACAGCTGTACTCCTCGTGAGGTAGCCAATGTGTCATAAGACGGATACTATATAGGAAAACTACAAAACCCGCTCCCAAACATGTCCAATGGTAAGGCAATCACGGCCACCTCTACACAGGCTCTGACAGACAAACACACACTTGCCATGTCCTGTATACAAACCCCTACCATATCACACTGCAGCAACACGCGTTTAGGGCATGTGTTATGGCGAATACTCCAAAGCACTGTACTTGTCTCACGCAGGCAGACACACACACAGTTGGCATGTCTGGGATTAGAACACCAACATAACTACTTTACTACACTACAGCATTACGCAGTTACAGAACGCACTACCGAGATTACTGGGACACAGCACTCCCAGAGGTGTATTTGTAGATTGGTGACATCATCGGCCTTGCTAGCGGTGGGTATAAGAAATGTATGAAGTGTGAGCAGTATAAAAGCATTACTCAGTCCTATGGCAAATGGGGACACACACACGCACACACATACACACACACACACACACACACACACACACACACACACACACACACACACACACACACACATACAGCAAATGTGGGACTAGAACACTGACCTAACTACATTATTACACTACAGCAATATGCAGTTACAGAACGTGCTACTGAGATTACTGGGACACAGCACTCCCAGAGATGTATTTGTAGATGGGTGACATCATTGACCTTGCTAACGGTGGGTATAAGAAATGTATGTAGTGTGAGCAGTATAAAAGCATTACTCAGTCCTCAGGCAAATGGACACACACACACACACACACACACACACACACACACACACACACACACACACACACACACACACACACACACACACACACGGCAAGTGTGGGACTAGAACACTGACCTAACTACTTTATTACACTACAGCATTACGCAATTACAGAACACGCTACCAAGATTACTGGGACACAGCACTCCCAGAGGTGTATTTGTAGATGGGTGACATCATTGGCCTTGCTAACGGTGGGTATAAGAAATGTATGGAGTGTGGGCAGTCTAAAAGCAATTTAGAGTCCACTGGCTAACAGGGACAGACATACACACACACACACACACACACACACACACACACACACACACACACACACACACACACACACTCCAGTGGCGGGTACGGAACACCTGCCTATTTACAGATTACTATTACAATAGTACATACTTACAAATTGTGCCACACAGACTACACATGTCAAGGCTGTCATTATGACCATTGGGAATGTGGACATCAACAGGGATGCTGGCAGTTAAGATGTACATACCCGTGAACCTGTGTGTTTAAAGTAGGAATCCATCCTGACCTGGAGTATGCCCATCTGTGGAATGGACGACTACTACCACTATACAGAGTTACAATGGCCATGCCCATACGCAGAGGCACATAACCGACACAAGGTGTCACTGGGCATGCTCACACACTTAGTAGCACAGGGCTGGTCAGAATGCACTACTATGTGCCCATCTACACAAGGATATACTGAGCATGCTCATACTCCTAGTAGCACAGGGCTGACTGGGATGCACTCTGATGCTAAACAAGGAGGGCCACAGTGGCCATACTATTACAGGTAGATGTAAAGAACACATTGTAATGGGCTCTGGTGTTAGTAGTTGTCATTGTTAGCAGGAACGCTGCTCTACATATCTTTTACGCAACATCAGTTATCATTCTGGCATGACATGGCTGACAGTAGGCAGGCCTTTGTCACATATCACATGCATCCATGATACAAGGGAGTGTGGATATTACCCAAGTCGCATCCGCCCACACAGTGCCATTCCAAGGCAAATGTCCTAAACACAGGTTAACTCCCATACACCTACAGGACAACTGCATTGTTTTCTTATGCTAACCAGTGCTAGATGTGTAGCATCCATATTCACAGCTGGTCACTGTAGATCCAACAATGGGGAGTACTGACATCTGTGCAGTGAGGAACACCTGGCTGATGGCTCTGTAGTGCACAATAGCACTACCACCATATACCTCAGAACCTAGCACTACCACCATATACACCTCAGAACCAGACATGTGGGCCATAACACAGGTACGGACTGCTCCAGGTGGTGTACCCACATACATAAAGGCCACTCACATGTACTGACTGGTCACCCCACGAAAGGCATCACAGATGAGCCATGTGCAGGACACAGTGTCACATGCTGCATTCGAGGATGTAAACATCAGACACCCCCATGCCCTCGGACCACCAACACGCAACCATACATGTTGTATGACATAGAAGAGTACACCACCATGTGACCCTTGACCTGTGTACTGTACTAAGCTCTACATCAACTGTAGAGAGTACACATGTACTGACACAGTTGCATCATGTGTTATGCAATGCAATGATACCACTGTCTGTGACCAGGTCAGCTGTACACATACCAGGGTCCCTCGGTACTTTCCACCATTAGCAGATGACTGTTGCTGTACACCAGTACACACCCTCATGTATGGATATGACATACATGTACCTGCCCTGGGTATGTACATGCCACACACACAACATACCTGTAAATAGCATAGCTGTTGTTGTCCTTTGTGCAAACAGGTGGCTACAGCCATTACACACATGCACATGGAATGTAGGTCCATGGCTCCTGAATGCTAACAGTACATAAGGTGTGATATCAATGTTGACAGAGGTAACATCCCCTCTGCACTGGTCACCCATCATATCATACAACAGTCCATGTGTCATGTATGTCATTACACATATCCACCAATTGCAATGCCTACAAACATGACCAAATGTCATGATTGTAGGACCTACACAACTGTACACGTAGTGTTGTGCATTCAGATAACATGCGTGTGCAGTTGCTGATGTATGCAGGTGACATGTATCCTAGTACATCATGCAGTTGCAATACAGCCTCAGCAATGCCAACTGTATATGGTGCTATGCTGAATGTACAGAAAGATGTACCACAGGTATGGACAGATGTGTGGAAATAACTAAGTGGTGGGGCATCTTTGCAGATGGATGTTTGCTGTGGACAGCTCACAGGTGTGTCACAAGTGGTCCTACAATACCCTGTGTAACTGGTAAGCAATGGTTTCATTAATTGAAGGACATAAGACACAACTTAGACAGCAGTCAGGGTGACAGGGAAGGTAAATCACGTGGCACATGTTAATAGATATGACGTCCCTAGTGCATATATCAGCACTTTTGCCACAGGAAGTGTCAGTACAGTTTGTAATGCATGCAATACTGCTGTACGTCTGACATACATAACATGAGCTAGGCAGGTCTGAGATTCACAGTACTGGCATGTGTGGTTGTGTGTGTGTCCATATATGTCACGTATTGTGGTGAATACATCTCAATTGTTACTCACTCTCCTGTACACTTGTGTACACATCTGTACAGACTGCAATGTAGAAAGCAGGACATAGGCAGGGGCGTGTATCTCACACATGTGAGGTATCTGTATGTGCATGACATAAGTGTATTAATTACTGAATGCCACAATGTGTGTATGTAGGGCTGACTGGTCCCTGGGGTGAGGATGTATGTTACCATACTGAACTGATAAGACCTCTCCCACCATCCAGGTGATGCATTCTACTATCCGTGTTCATGTCCCCTATCTTAGGCCATACTGACTACCTGTACATGTGTATTCTCTGTGGTGCATCATGTAGGCGCACAGTACTGTAATGATGATTTGCCCATAGGCAGGGGTCCTCATCCCACCAGTAGCAACTGTGTGTGAGTGTGTGTTACTGTGTCTGTGAATCCGTGAGTGTGTGGGTGTGTTGCTGTGTCACTGAATACATGTGTGTCAATACCTGAGTGTGTGGGTGCAGTTGTGTATTGGCATCCTGTCATGGGAACGTGTATTACTGATTCCCAATGAGGCATCACACTTCCCACTGGCCTCTACCCTTGTAATCAGCTAGACCACTCTCTTACCTCACCACTCCATGTAATTGTACCTGTGATGTCACCCTTTATGGATGTCATGTTTGTGGCCACAGTAGCTTAATACACAGCTATCATGCTCTTGGAATGGTAGACATGTTTGTAACATGGGACATTCTCACTGGTATGTGGCAGCTACACGGTGCATGCTGGTATATTCATACATACCTGTGAGTAGTCCACATTGACATATGGGGCACTAACTGCAAACACTGACATCCACCGGTACGTGCAATTAGACCTGAAGAAGGACAGCAGAACATCATGACCAACATGCAGTTACTGTTGTTACACAAGACACATACTGTTAACAGTATTGTACACCTGTACTACATGGTATATCTGCTGCCTGTCAACAGTCCTCAACATTTGTAAACTATACTTATCATCCTAGTCTGTTCACCCTGTGCATCAGACCATATGAGCATGTCCCTGCACCGATGGTGTGGATGTCTGGTATGTGGCACAGGCATCATCATATGCACAGGGTGTTAATGTTTGTCAGAGGCCTAGTCTGCACTGTTGTTACACAAGACACATACTGTTAACAGTATTGTACACATGTACTACATGGTATATCTGCTGCCTGTCAACAGTCCTCAACATTTGTAAACTACACATATCACCCTAGTCTGTTCACCCTGTGCATCAGACCATATGAGCATGTCCCTGCACCGATGGTGTGGATGTCAGGGATGCGGCACAGGCCTCATCATATGCACAGGGTGTTAATGATTGCCAGAGGCCTAGGCTGCACCATTGGATGACATCATGTGTGCGGGTTTGGGCCTTTGATCTAATTGGGCATGTGTGGATGTTGTGCATGTGTGTGTTGCGGTGCCCTACATATGTTTTCAGTGTGTGCGTGTATGTATGCACACAGTTCTCCCATGTGTCTGGCCTAGACAGGAGTATTATTGACAGCTGCAGACTGTACAGGTAAGGTTTTACAGTTCACGGTGTCCGGCCATGGACATGTGACCTTTGCCTGCCAGGAGTTGCACGGGCACTACCAGACAGAGGTGCAGATTGTGTACTGTCTGATGTTACTTGTCCACTGGAACCGTGTCCCTGTTGGGACCGTCCCGGGCGACGTGCACGTGGCCTGCTGTGTCATGGTGTGGACAGCACAGCACCAGATGCAGTGCTGCTGCTACCGCCACTATAGGAGCGGGCATGTGAGGTAGCTCATACACGTAGACCTGACACAGGTGATGTAGCAGGCCTACGTCCACATGCCCGATGCCTCACTCCTACCAGATGTTCCAACACAGACAGCTCACGCTCGCGGATTGTCATGCCATGGTCAAGGACTCCAACCATGTCACCCAACCATCTGTCCAAAACTTCAGCAATCTGCTGTTGAGCATTTACCATTGCCTGCATGTTGTTTAAAGAATGGACAGCAGCCCTGTGTAGCCTCTGTTCTCCTCTGTTGCGCCATTCAGCACATGCCTGTGCCTCCATTACAGCCTGAAACATGTGTCTAGTGACACCAGCTGCTGCGCTCTGTCATGCAGGAGCATGTTGGCCAGAGGTCCTCCTTTGAGCAGCACTGGCCACATGCCTGTGTGGGGCACCACCAGTCATTTGGCTGACACCATGGTGTGCAGGCACACCTTCCATAGCCCCCACACTTTCCTGTTCCAAGCTACCACATGCCAACTGTCCTTCCTCTATGGCCACTGGTGATGGGGTATGTGCAGGTATGGGATCTGTGTGCGGGGATGAGGGGAATATAGATGGAATGGCAACCAATAGCACAGTTTCAGCCCCTGACAACTCTGCCTGTGTCTCAATCATACATTCATCATCACTGCTAGAGTCTGTGGGGACACTAACATCAGATGTACCACAGGAGGGCAATGCACCTACATCACCTGTGAGGGCAGACAAGAACTGTACATTACAATCTATACAATAGACACACACACAGACACACACACGCATGTGATATGACAGAAGGCTTGCAACATGCATGTGATATGGCAGACGGCTTGCAGCACAGACAATAATAGTGGTAGTTATCATACATCCCTGGGTTGCACACAACAGCATGCATGTGTCATAGCAGATGGCATGCAAATTACACAATCATAGTAGTAGTTAGCATACATCCCTGTGTTACACCATGTGGACCAGCACAGGTTAACAGTACACCTGCCTGATGTGTGGCATATGACCTTGATAACCACATGTAGTATGACATGTGATCTGCTGATGTGTGCAATGACATGCATACATGTTTAACACAATGGTGTCCTGTCAAATATACAGTGGGGCAATGGTGTACCAATGCAGTGTTGTCTGTCCACCCTACAGATATACTGCACATTTAGCTGATGTGCATGGCCATTGCAGGGAATCATGAGGCATCTCTAGTGCTATACAGTGTGAGTTACAGACAGGGTTCATAGCCATGACTGTGTTCAGATACAATACATATATACTGTGGAATGTGACCCAGGTCACTGAGGTGTATACACACTAAACCATGATGTGGAAGTTGTGACACAGGTCACTGATGGGTATACAGATGACACCCCTGCACATCTGCAACCATATTGCTGCAGCCTGGTAACTATGGCCAGACATGGTGAACACGTCGGTACACTATGTCCCACATGACATCTGTGTACCATACACACACACACATACACACACACACACACACACACACACACACACACACACACACACACACACACACACACACACACATGAGGAGCTAATATGACATTTATGTCCAACACCAGCAACGGGAATGTACTGTATCTGTGGCCTGATGTGGATACTGTACAGGTGACTGCTGTCATGTCACAACACCCACAAGATGTTCAACACATCTTATGTGGTGGATTGATGTTACGCCTACACAAGATGTGCACAGGCCTGTAGGATGTCTAGTGTTCCACATCTACAATATGACCATTATACAAAGGCCATGGTTGAACTATGTATAGCCATTGCACGACAGGGTGTACACACAAGCACAACACGTCTACTGTGTGTGTTGCTCCATGTTTCTGGCCATCCTCCATGGCCATGTGTGTACATGTGTTGTCCAAATTATTGTGATGGGCATCTATTTCACATGTCTGTGTTGTCCCATATGACATATATGCTCCACTGACAACAGGGTTATGCAGATAAAAGGTGGTATGTGGGATATGTTTTCAGGTTAGGTAGGCAGTGTAGCAGCCAGGCCACTAGATGTCATGGACATGTCAAGATAGTACATCACATTGTATGACATTCATAGCAGGGCTATGATCCACACCGGTGAATCCTGTGTGCTGGCCATACTCCATCCCACTGTGCAGTACTGTTTGTATTCACCACATGTGTAGATCAGATCTGTAGTACGTCCCTAAAGTGAACAGCACCTCCACCATTGTATGCACAGCTGTCTACACATCTGGCAATGACAGTTTGTGAGGATTCATGTCGGTGAGATGATTCACATAGTTTGCAGGTGTTGCACATGGGTAGTCATTGTGATGCATTGCAGGTCTGACCTGTATATTGTGACAGGACCATACAATATGTGTACATGTTTTAAATGGCCATATGGCAGATAGATTTGTGCATTTCGGTTCCTGATAAATAATAACAATCTCACCTGCAACGGGCTGCTGTCGCAGCGGAAAGCCAGAGGTACCTAAATAGGAGTAACACAGCAGTATGAGCATAATCCACCCCTGTATAAAGGCTACAGGGTGCAATGTGCATAACACATACACCAATACATTAGACTATACTATGGTGTATGCACATGTGTGCATACACAGAGTAGTATACTATAGTATACGGCATGTGTGTATACATGTCCTGCATATGATGTTACATTACATATTGTACAGTGACACATGCAACTATATGGAATATAGTTGTTATAGGTGCAGTACTGACTTACCAGGCAACTCCAGGTTCAGTGGTTGAGAGACACCCACCTCCACAATATTGGCTAAGGCTTGTAGATTTAGTTCGGCAGGTGTCCCCAGGTTGGCCAGTAGCTCCTCGGTACATGTGAGTGGGGGCTGAGTTGGTGGTCCACCACCTGTTGCACCTTGTTCCCTGGCGATTGCATTTGCACGCTGTTTCACCTGTCTAATGAGCTCTGTACAGTGTCTGTGCACCTGCTGGTATGTGCAGTTGTGGCCACCCACATCATTAACCCTCCTGCGAAGTTTCATCCTCAGGGCATCCCACTGCTGTGCATCCTGTGGCACATGGCTGAACAGGATATCATGATTGTCGAGTAGGTATGGGATGAGGGCCTCATCCTCCAAGCGGGTAAAAGGGGGTAGCCTTGCACGCGGCATACCTGGAAGACATAATGATGGAGACAGGTCACAGTAACTCACAGAGACATACAGAGCTACAGCTGAACATACATGTGTATCACATTAATTAAGTTTAAATATTTGTATTTGCAAACCTACATGACACTGACGTGTTTGTGTCACACACATGTGACACTCAATGTTGAGTGGATATTATCACCATATATGTGTGTGTGTGTGTCACCTGATTACATTGCTCATACTCCATGTGGTTGCTGTCTTGATGTAGGCATGTCTGTTTGCCTGTACTGGTGTTCCTACCTATCAGCACATGGCTGGATGTGTCCACATTAATGCAGTCGACCTTGATGCTGTGTATATGTCACATATAAGAACTTAAACTGCCTTAACAGTCATGACCTGTGACCCTGCAGACATGCTCACATAAGGTTTTACATGTATGTGTTCTGCCAAATACATCTACATGGCACTGTGCAGCGATTCAACATCCTGCCATGTATCACTTGTGTTGCACATGTGATACACATGGGACACTGACTAGCCAGATGGTATTTGCAGGGATGGTTATCAACTATAGCATGTACAGTCAAAGTCAACTAGTGGGCTATATGCCACGGGCCATGTATGAATCTAGGATGAAAGGTTAACTAGCAGTAGCCGACAGGTGGGTTTGTGGGGCCAGGTGGAGCAGTGCCACGTTACTGATCCACAGGGTTAATGATACACATACCATGTGTTACCATGCGGTCATCACACCATGTCTGAGAGGGGAGTGATGTGCAGCTTTGATGGACAGGAATGCATAGTATGGCGGGACTATGTCAAGTGTATGGAACAATGATCTGTCCAGCATGTGGAAGGTGGATGTCCATGAAGTATGTGTTCGAGATCAGGATGAGTACATGTAGCATGTCCAACATCACTGGGTTGGACATGAATTTATTCAGAGCATGCATCATGCTACATAGTGGAGATGGGGAATGGGAAGGCTGGTGTAGGTCATCTGCACATGGCCAATACCCCTTAAAGGAAATATGTGATCTGATATGGGTCACTTGAGTGTTGTGTATGGCTGGGCAATGATCTCTATATTCATGAATGGCACCCTATCATTATTAGGGTTGCCACATATGACTACCTGACAGGTGTGGTGATGTAGCTATCACAGGAAAGAAAACTGTCCAGCTGCATCCCTTACACACAAGTGTCCATTATGTTGACCGCTGCCTAGGTGGTAGTTCATGGGCACAAGTTATTAATATAGGGGTGACAATGCAATATGTAGCTGTCAGATTGTGGCCATATGTCACACACACCTCACCCACAAAGCCCCTTCTGTATGTTGTCCACAACTCTCCTGAGTCAGCTATTGCTCCTAGGTCATAGTCATTCGCATACTTCAATAGGCAGATGCCTTCTGTTTGTCTGTGAGGTATGGACTACAATGAGGGGGAATAAAATTCATTAACCATGACATACTATAGCTGCCACTCGTGTGATGATCATGTATTATTCAGACACTTTCTGTAGTGTTGGTTCTGCCAGCAGTCCTGTTGCAAAACACTCCTGTGACATAGGAATGTACATCTAGTATACCGAATGTAGGTGGTACACGGTATGGGTGATGATGTCCTATGACCTGGCAAGGTTATGATATGCAGTGTGACATCAACCATACTGTCATCTACATCTGTACTACTGACATCAATTGAATGATCAAGGTTCATGGCCTTCCAGACCAGACTCAGCAGGGTAGTAGTGCAGTACTTCCCATTATCAGTGGTGTCTTCCCCTTTGCAGGTTGTGATACCTGTTGGTGTGCACCATTCAGTGTGTACACAACCTGACATGGAGCTATGTTTTACATGATGTGTACATGGAGACCATCTTGTTTTGCCATATGTGTATGATACAACCTGTGATGTGGACAGGTCCCATGCAGCCTGAGTGCAGCTTGTACCTGCATAGTTGTGGGTACACGGGTCCTGTGGTGTACATGGATATATGCTTGTGTATCTGTTGGGGGGAGGGGGCCATGTGTTTATGTTATCCAAAACCCTATCTGGATTGCTTATTCATGCTAAGCACTTGTTCAGGACTTGTAAGCGCTACGTAAGCTAATAATTACTATAGCACTCAATCTTGCTCATTACCTAGAGGTAAGGGTGAACAGGTTTTGTACATACTTTTCTCACTTGCTTAGAGTAATTTAGCTCTTGTACTCACTTTCCTCACTTATCTAGGTGAATGTAGTTCTATATTCAGGCATGTCCAAGAGTCAACTGCCAGTGTTCTCACCTGTCTATCTGATGAAACTGGACATCCTGAGGCAATGTACACATTGCCTCATGTACACAGGCAAGCCTCTCCCCCTACCACCCAACACTACAACCTGTGAGAGATGCACTTATCGGGCCAAACTGGAGGTAAAGGTCTCTCCAACCAAGCCTGACCCTGACGGTCATGTGGAGAAGGTACACATTGGCACAACACCACACTCATCACATAAGTCTCAATGAATCTACTCCACCATTAACTGGGAAAACTACTTGTGTACCAACACACTAGCTCAACAGTTTCTGGAATTCATAAACACCAATGCCCTGACTCAACATATCCACACACCCACCAGGGGCAACAATATCCTAGACCAAGGCATTATCGACATGAGTGACTGGCGCTCCACACATGAAGCCAACTTCTCGTTGGTCCGATCAGACCATGTGCTGAACACCGTTGATATCCACATCCCGCACCTACCCCCCATTAATGGAACCACAGTATAATATGTCTACAAGGCCAACTGCATGCTTCTTAAGACAGACATGGTGGACATCATGACACCCATGCAGATGGACAGTACTGTTACAACTGCTGAATCCTACACAAATGCACTCTATAAGCACTTACATGAGTGCATGGCTTGTGCTATCCCAAACAGAACCAGGACGCTATACTCCCAATTAACGAAACCAATCTGGTGGTCCCCTGCCATAAACAAATTGTACTACAGGAGGAAGACACTGTTGCAAACGAGAGTACAGTCCCATGCATGGAGGAGCTCCCTGGCCAGCCTCAGTAAGAAGTTGAGATCCCGTATAAGATCCTCAAAAGCTAGCTATGAAAACTAAAACGCAACTAATACCAACAACAACCACAAAGCATTCTATAGCTATGTCACATATCTCAATGTCAACAACCAGATCTGCTCTGAGTTACAGCACAAAGGCACGAACATTACAGAAACAATTGATATTGGCAACATCCTGACAGATCCCTCTCAAAGCTGCACACTCTAAAGGCAATATCACAGCATCCATGGGACCGGACAACATCCCAGGCTGCGTTTTAAACGAACTTCAGAAAGTACTTTCTCCCCATCTATGCACCATGTTCAGTAATAGCCTCACATTGGGCATAGTGCCTCCTGAATGGCACACAGCAACAGTTATCCCACTCCACAAAGGTGGCGCCACAACGGACCACGGGACCTATTTCCCTATAGGCCTGACTAGCCTGGTCTGCAAGGCTATGGTGCACATCATGGATCACTGTCACAGAGACATTGGGTACCTCCAAACCTTTGACCCCTCCCTGTTTGGCATTGTTAAGGGCGGACCATGCCTTCTAAACCTGGTGGACTTCTTAGAGACAGTTACCAAGGCATTATATGAGGGTAAGGAGGTCCACACAGCCTACCTAGATCTCTCATAGGCTTTCAACACCATTCTTCCTTCTGGTATTATCAACATACCCATCCACCTGAACATTAACCCCTACGTCATGTGATGGTTTGCAAAGTGGCTCACGGACAGAACCCACACAGTGGGAGTTGCATACCCTAGGTCTGACTGTATACCAGTTACAAGTGGCTTCCCCCAGGGCTCAGTTCTAGGACCCCTCATGTTCGGTATATACTTCTCTGACATACAGACAAGCACAGGAGGGCTTTGGCTGAAAAGGTTTGCAGACGACTGCAAACTAGGGGACATAATTGTTTCCCCAGCTGTTACAGACACCCTCTGGAAGGGTCACACTGAGACGGATACCTGGTGTTAATATCATGGCGTCAAGCTGAATGCCTAAAAGTGCATATTCATCCCCTTTGGATATAACTAATTACCCGCGAACTACCACATAGGTGCTAGTCCCCTACATACAGAAAAGGTAATAAGGGATCCGGGAACACCAGTAGATAGCAATCTCTCCTTCAATACCCATAATGACAAAGTGGTTAGAATATCCTTCTACATGGCCCCCTAATCTCTAATGTGTTCGCATCCAGATCAGAGGGGCCATTGTGACTCTACTCATGATATGTGAACCAGAATGGCTTCAGTGGTGAAAAAATGATCCACTAGGCATATAATGAATTATGAATATATAAATGAATAATGTCTGCATGAGTAAAAGCTAAAATATGTGTGCATATATATATAACTTGTATACACAATAAAATTAATTTTAGAGGGTCAGCATGCACATAATTAATAAAAGTTCATTGCCAACATTAAGCAAATATGTTGGTATCATAAACATTTTTTTTAGGTTTAATAAATAAATGATAAATGTGTTAATAATAAATAAATAAATAGATACATAAGCATATTATGTTAAAAACTTAAAACTTGTTGGATAACCACCTATGTTAAAATACAAAGTATAACAAATCCACCTATCTAGGCTCTTTAACTTCAAAAAACAAGTAATTGAAATAGAATCATTCAGGCCTGGCCATTGAGTAGCATTCATTCTTAATTGCCATAAAGCTTCATTCATTTCCAAATGTAATAGCCATGGTCCACCCCTTGGGTTCACTTCCATAGCTTCTATGATAGTAAATTTAAACCCATGATACAGACATTATTCATTTATATATTCATAAATTTTCGTGAATAGGTTACACAAGCATGTGCGTATGTATATGCACTTGTAAAACCTAACACAAGTATATTAGTTATATACTTTTTAATATATATTTTTACTTTCTAATTTCATGACAACTGATTGTAATGCACAAATGGTATACACACACACACACACATTTTTTTTACTATTTGTGTTGGTTTGACTCATGGTAAAACTGCATATTTTATTGCACAATTCATTGTGTTATGCCTTTAACTATCACACCCTACACCAAAGGATTCAATTAGTGAAAACAGAAAATGATTGGTGCTTTTGTTTTGAAACTTAATTAATGATGGTATAAATGTTTTTCAGTTGTTGGGCATGCCCTGTTCTTGAAAAAGTCTCCTACACAGGAGATGAAAGCGCTTGGATTTGACTCATTTGGATTAATATTATTTATTCATTTATTTTATTTTTTCCTCTGTGTGTTGTTAATAAATTGCTTTGTTACATATTATACGCCTAGTGGATCGTTTTTTCACCACTGAAGCCATTCTGGTTCATCTGTTTTGTGGCTTTTTGTTTGTATAGTTCTACTCATGACATATTAGACCCATTAAAGGATACAACACCCCATTTGGGATATACCTTACAAGACAACTGAAACAGCTTGGAAGACCACACCAGTACCACACCTAGAGGATTACTGACCTCAAACAGATGACCTATGCAGCCTAACCTAAGAAACTCCAGCTGTACTCAGTTGCATACCACATACTCACAGGTGATCTCTGCTTGCATACAAGGCCCATGTCCAACCCTGTGTTGCTGGATATGCTCCACCTAAACAGAGGCCCCTGAGAGCCACATGCTCTAGGGATATACACCTAACCACAACTATGAGTAGGATGTGCTGGACGGATAGATTCCTGACCCGGCCACTCCCCATGCTTTGGAACATGATTCCAATGTACATCAGGCAGGGCCCCTCACTAGCACTCTTCAAGAGAAACCTTAATGTGTGGATGGGAGAAAGATATGTACCCCAGGGATCACTGAAGTGACTTTGCTGGACAGAGGCACAGGGAACTATTGGCTCTGCCATTCAGAGGCACAGGCAACCAACCTATGGTGGTGGCGAAAGCCAACACACTCTAGCTAGGCTTACAAATACCCTTGGTAAGACAGCCTAGTACCTACCTTTGCACATATTACATGTGTTATGTGCATAGATAGTTAATTAGCTCTTCCATTTTACTTTGCTATCATGCTGATAAACTGTCGGCTGACTAAAAGACATACGTATCCTGTTATTGTGTATTGTAAATGCCAATTGACATCACTAATGTTTACCTAACATTACAGTAATGCTATGTAGCTTGTAATGCATATCTGCCTACAATACTGTACATTACACAGTTATTGGCACAATATCCCACAATGCAAATCATAATTGCACAGTGGCCCGACCTTCCACATGTTATTCTCTGTAATACACCCATACATATGGCTACAGTTACAATATATCAACATATACTATCCCCTGTTATAGCACATACTTGTTGGACCAGCCCTGCCACTGACATCGGATATTTCTGTTCAAAGCCCTTATATAGCATCCCTTGTGGTGTATGCGGTGTTTGCCTTGTGACCTACAGCAGTACACACAAATACTACAAGCATTACTATGCTCAACAATACATCACTACAAGATAACTGTTTCCATTATATGGATTGCGTGCACTTTAAATACTACAGAAAATTACTACATACACAGACATACTGACTGTTCTACATACCTTATTAGTAACCCTAGGTGTCGTTAACTGTTGATTCAATCCTTTTCAGTTTGTGTTTCAATGTTCTTTGTAATGTTCCGCTGGTATATATGGATGGTTTGAATGTGTGATAACACATTCTTTTCTAGTTACATATCGGTAACATGTGGTATCCTGTCCACCAATTGCTGTTCCAAAGTAGTTAATTAGATGCACATCAGCTGTGCAGCTACTCCATTAGCCAATACCATGGCAACAGTGGTGTATAACTGAGTACTCCTTTTGGGCGTTGTCCGTTTGCCTTACTTTCAAGGGAGACGGCCTAGATGTGTTGTTTGCGATATATTTCCACAGCTATATGGAGACACACAGAGATATATTAGCTTCATGACTCCTGTGGACTGTGTGTAATGGCTAGATGATTTAGTTCTACATGTGAGTACAGCTGTTATATTTCAGAACAGTGCCACTTATGCAGGGTTTGTTTGTGCCTGATACTTCTGCAGATGTTTAAGTCTGGCAAGGATGTTTGGCCAGCTCAAGGCTGTATGGCTATGCATGAACTGTTATGTGGTGTACAGTGTGCTCACCAGACATTCTTGATTTGGTGTACAAGTGTAGCATACTGTGCTGTTACTCACTAATTGCTAACACATCCCGGTGTACGCACAACCCTCTGAAATGGGATTAGTGCAGAGAAACCCTGTTACATCAGCAGCTGTTCCATTGTATAACAGCAGCTGTTTCACATAGGGCCATGTTAGTGTGTCTCTGACAAGGTATGTTAAGGCTTTTGCAGATGTTGTACAGTGAGTGAATGATTTGTGATGTTATTACAGTTTGTATTGTAATATGTTTGGGTGTGGGGGTGATGGTGGGTGTGCTTAGAAGATGCAGGTGTGTAGGAACTGCTTTTATACATAATCGCTATCTGCGTGAGGGTTCCTTCCCTATTTGTACACCTATCCTTTTGTGAACTAATACAATGGTAATTGCAGGCTGATTCATTAAGGCACTGTTATGTGGTTCCTGTATAGCATACAGGTGATGTTAGTCCTTGAATCCCTTTGGTAATACATCTGAATGTAATAACGTGTTGCTACATGATAGCTGTGTATTTCTGTCATAGGTATTTGCAGTCATCATAGTTGTGTTGGTGACTGACCCTCTTTGGCTAGGGTTGCCACCTTTTCATATGGCCATAGTGGGACCTTTTCGGGACACACATCTGATTTTACAGGCCGACACAAACCCACGGTCAGTACAAGGGATAGAACTTTCCTTTCTTGCCTAAATATAAGCTTTATTCTTGTAGCAGTTTAGTTGCTTATCCTGTTTCCTGTAACATGTAGGTATTTTAGATACAGAAATAACTATTGTATGCAACTATTACAGTACATATGGGACATAATTATGTCCTACAATCCCAGGACATTTGCCACATTTAATATATTTGGTCAGGACACAACCGCCCAAAGAGGGAGTGTCCCTCGCAAAGTGGGACAGGTGGTAACACTATCATTGGCTCATGTCCACAGCACATATTTGTAATAGTGTATAGGCATATACTCTCCATATCCTTTGTTCATAAAGGTTGGTAGTGGCGGAATGTGTGATTGCTATGGTCCATGTTATACACATATATGAACACTTCAACCGCTGTATACGGGAGACCTATGGAATCCCGAAACCACAGAGTTCCGACGCACTTAGTACTGGGACCAGACTCCTATACCCCACATTACCGACATCGACAGTAACTTGCGAAAGTAACACGAACATGGAACACACACACGCACACACAGACACTCTGCTACCCAACACATCCAAACAAACCATCCTACACTACGTATGAGCAGGTGGCCAAGCCCCCCCTACACCCCCCATGTAGGTGTCTGCGCCCCTCACACCACCCCCTATTTTAATATTCTATCTCCTAGGTCGCACAAACAGACGCACAAAGCTAACCCACACCCACACATTACAGACCCCCAAGAACACACACCACACACAGAACACACACTTACACACACTACAGCCCTTAGAAACACACTTACACACAGTAACCTACCTGAACCACAACACCAGAAGCATTGACTAACCGTCCATTAACATTGTGAGATTACACCTCGTGCATCTGGTGTTTTGGTACTGTGTTCTTTCGGACCTTAAGCCTTGGGATTACATGCGTCCATATGTAAAGCAGTCGGTATGTGGTAGGTATCCCATTTATATGTACCTCCATGGTTATGTAGATGTTGTTAACCTATCTATATATCTACATATATATGTATATCCCCATATATTGACATCTCTCTCTCTCTCTCTTTCTATATATATGATGATGTATGTATATATATATATATATATATATATATATATATATATATATATATATATATATATATATATATCTATATATATATAAAAAACATACACCTTTCATTGGGTACATGCCGGTTTGTCCTATTTCAACACATTCCTACCTTTTGTGTTTTATCCTGTCAGTATACACGGCTGCCATTGGTACATCTCAGGTAGCTTAGTGGTATGTTATTGTGATGAATGTGTATATGGTTGCATGTTCTAATCCTGGCAGTGATATCTTACCTCTCAGTGCAGGCACTGGTAGTGCAAGGGTGATTAACGCACGTTTCAGTGGTTGTGTGTTCCACATGTTTATTATTCTGTGGAGAACTACCTATATATGCAAGCTGTGTTTAAAGTATACTATGTAACATGTACACATCTGTGAAGATTCCTGTCAGGGATACTCCCCATTATTTGGAACTACATCCCTGATTACATTATACAAAACCCCTTACTAACACTCCAGGGAATCCTTTCAGAGTGGGTGTTGAACAGTAGCTACACCCCTGGGATCCCGCAATTGGCTCTGCTCCACAGAGGGACAGTTAGTTAATCGATGGGGTGGCGACAGCAGACATGTTTTGCCTATGCTTATGAGTGGCCTCAGCGGTTGGGCATGTACCTACTTATGTATCTATGAACCTGTACATACATTATGGACACATGCTGATAGCTTAATTTACCATTCAGGTATTGACTTACCTTGTGCCAGTGGCGGTTGTGTGTACAATAGTTGAGGGCTACCTATGTAGGATGCACACAGTAGACCACCTATACATGACAATTTACAGGTGGTCGTGTGTATGCGCCATCCATGTTTGCTGTGTGTGCAGGTGAAGAAGAATGTCAGTCCATGAGTGCCTACACTGTCAGTGTGTGTACTATACATTCCCTCTTTGCCAAGGCATGGGCATACTGGGCATGTCTCCATCTGCCTACTGGGGCAAGCACAAGGTGTTCATGGTCTGAGTCCCCCTGTGCCGGTAGGTCCCTTGGCAATGGTGGTGGGCTGTGAGGGCCTTCAACATTCTGTCCCTGCTGCAGCTATTTCCGCAGGATCATATTGTGTAGCATGGCACATACTATGAAGATGTGGGCACACGTTCCTGGAGAGTACTGCAAGGCTCCACCAGATATGTCCAAGCAACGGAACCGTGATTTCAGTATCCCAAACATGCACTCTATGATGATTCTGGTTTCTGCATGTGCCTCATTATGGCATTCTTGCGTGGCTGTGTGTGCATTTCTGATGGGAGTCATCATCCACGGTTCCAGTGCATAGCCAGAATCCCGCACAAGGTGGCCATATGGGATGTCCCCCTTGGCAAATACCTGATACAGCTGTGAGTCATGCCAGATGTGGGACTCGTGATAGCTTCCAGGGCTGCCAGCACACACATCCATGATAATGCCCTGGGCATTGCACATGACCTGGCAGGTGATGGAGGGGAATCCCTTGTGGTTTATGTAGCGCCTACCCTGCTCACTGGGTGGTGACTTGATGTGTATGTGCGTGCAGTCTATTGCACCCAGTACCTCCGGGTAGACTGCCACATGGTGGAAGAGATGCATATTGCTGGCCAAATCCTCCTGCGTTCGAGGGAAGTATATGTGCTCATTGGCATGTGGTAACATGGCATCCAGGAACTGGTGGAGTACCCTGGATGCTGATGCCTGTGAGATCCCCATGATATCCCCAGTTGGCCTTTGGAAGGTACCTGTGGCTAGTATTCTCAAGCTTACACAACCTTCGTGTCCACTGGGATGGGTTCCCCCTCTGTTACTTCTGGCTCTGAGGCCGGCACAGCTCAACAAGTTGCTGTATGATATCCCTGTCCACCCTGTAATGCTCTACTATCTCCAGATCATGTAGCCCCTGGTAGGTTATCTTGGGTCTGAACACTCTTCTCCTCCTCCGGTGCCTGAAATGCTTGTCAGCATCATCCTCCACACCACCATCAGTCTCCAACACATGCTGGTGAATCAAAGCTATGGTGGCCCCTAACATGTACATATTAAAAGTTCCCTGTCTGTATACACCAATGGTGCAGAGTGTCTGGGAATACACAAGTGTGTGTGTGGGGCTTTCACACCTTATACTATTGTGCAATGAATGATGCTGGTGTAATTGGATGTGTTTGTGCTATTCCAGCTGCAGGGTATCTTAATTATTGGTTTTACAGCAGGTACTGCTATTGTGGGGCCTTTGGTGTTGACTTACGCTTGTCTGCCGTGATTCATCTATTGCCCTTTACTTCTATTTTCAACCCGATTCCCCTCCCATTGACAGGCATGCATCCAGCTGCCGCCTTTTTTGTTTTGTGCTTTCACAACCCAGGATTGAGTTGGGAAATGTGTTATGTAGCTGATCTACTGCAAGTTTGCTTTGTTCTGCTGTGACAGTTCTCTTTTGTTTGCTGTACAGCATCTCCCCTTTCTTGTTCTGCAGGTAGCTGCTAGCAGCCTTGTTAGCTGTTGTCTATGGCCCACTGTGAGTTTCTAGGTGTTAATTACTCATTTGTACTCCAATTACCATGCTGCAGCATTTCCTTATTGTGTTCCCGTATCCTTCCTGTTTCAGCTGTGGTGCGCACCACACACATCCATTTGCCGGGATTCGTGCGCGTTTTCATCCATGTTCACATGAACTTTTGATTACCTTGTGTGCTCTCAGCTAAGTAAAGCTATAGCTACTTCCACACCCCTATCCTGCGGCTTTGCTTAGGAACACGCAACATGGATTAGCAATGATCCAATGTGCTTACAGCTACGGTGGCACACCCCTCTCTTGATGCCATGTTTACCTCCAGGCCACTCCTCGGTGTTGTACCGCTACTCTGTGTGGTACATCCTTACGCCGGTGGGGCGTTTGCGATTCAGTATTACTTGACTCATTTGCATGGCATTGACGCTAATTCCTAGTTACCACACGAAACCCTGTCACAGACCCTTAGCAACCCTTGCACCATGGTTGTGGTGTAGCATGCATGCCATTGACTATTATGGGGATATCATGAATTGCGTTACTTTGCAGTTTTATGACATCTAAATATACTTTCCTTGTGATCCCATTTGCGCACTGATGCACTGCGGTTTTACTTTGTGTTGGTGTAGCCATGACATTAAATGTTATTTTTTATATGTCGTGCATGTTGTTTTATGCCATTGGCTATATATTTAGCCATTGGCATATATTAACATTATAATACTTAAGTTTGGTCCGCTTTCATGGCTCCGATTTTATGTTTGACAAAATGTAAACCTTTTTTTTGGTTTACATTTCTACATGCTTACGCTATGCCTGCACCACTTCATGAATCACTATATACATTCATTTGCATGCTACACTGCTGTGCATGGGGTAATTAGCATACATGCACCGGGAGCTGCGCAGCTCTGCCATACGCTGGTAGTGCACATGGAAACAGCTCTTACCTAAATCGCTCGGTGGCCATATTTGGCACTAGATCACCGATGCTACTCCGGCGCATGGCGCAAGCTTCATGAATCCCGGGGATTAACTTTTCATTTGTAAGGGATCCATAAATACCCTTGTAGTGTTCTTCAAAACAGAGCAACACATCTTTATCTTTCATGAGTAATTCTCATTCATACATTCTTTCTTTATAATTTTTAACATTTATGGTCATAGTTTTCCTGCCTTTATGGTTATAGTTGAAAAGAGCCTTCTTACTTCTATTAAACTGATTTATTATTTTTCCTCACATGTTAACTCCTTAAAGCTAATTTGTTTATTGACTTGTCCATTTATTTTATTTAACCTTTTCCTCCTGATTTGGTCCCTAATGTTTTTGTATTGTTCGTAAAATTAATTTTTCTTATGAATGATGTGAAACTAATCTAATTACAGGTATATTTGATCCCTTTATTTTTGTTATTATCTGAATCTTATCTATGCATCATTTACTGTTTCAGACTCTGCTATTCTGCCTAATTTATCTTGAACTATGAATGGTTTCAAAGATATTTGAATTCCATACCATTCCTTCATTTTCATTATGAGAACATTTTTTAATTTTCCATTAAATACTACCTTGAGCTGTACATGACTAGTTTGGCTAAGAGTATATAGTGTATCCTCTTTTATAGTTGCACCTGCATCTTCTAGCTATGCAAAGTTCACTATAGTTTCTTCTCGGGTTGGAAACTTCTAAGGGGGAGCATCTATAATTATTTCCTGTTATTTAATTTACAAAACATTTATTGCTCACATAAATTATCTCCTGACCTCCCAGATTATCCTAAACTATTACTGTAAAGTAAAATTTATAAAATTTTAAAGAATGATTGAGTCAATCACTGTTTAAGAAATCAGTAAGTATGCTTAAGGAACATTTGGAGCCTATATGGTGCTCCAGTTTCCTCCCACATCCCAAAGACATGCAGTAGGTGGATTGGACACTCTAAATTGGCCCTAGGTGTGAGTGTGTGCATGTGTGTGCCTTCTGTGGAAGGTTGGGCACCGGGCTGGCAACTCGACACTGTAAAATTCCACTGCCAATCATGAGCAGACAGATGATCCGCTGTGGCAACCCCTAACTGAAAGAAAGAAAAGCTGAAAGAAGAATATACTAGATGTTCAAAACCTGTTCTTTTAATCATTCTAAAACTTGTTTAAATTAATACTTTTATCTCAAAAATACTTGCACCAATTAAAATAAAATATACATGATTAAGACTTCCATAATTTTTCTTTAACCATCTCCTAGTCTGTTTCTTGACAAGTATCTCCCCTTTTCTATAAAGTAGCATTATCACACATATTTATGTTGCTTAGCTGGAATGTTACAAGGTAGAAACCTTATATAAAGAGTAGGTAACCGCTTTGCATCCTTCCTCCTTCTCCGTAGATAAAGCAAGTATTTGCTTTTCAGTTGGTCATGAGCCTTGTTATCCAGCCATTGTTCAAATTTTTTCAAAGTCACTACAATAACAAAAACAGCTATCATTTAAGTTGTTCAAAGTATTAGTCTGAAAGTTATTCAGCTTTATAGTCAGGCTGAAAATTCACGTAGAGTCAATGAAAAATCTGTATCCAGAAAAAATGGGCTTAAACCTGTGTTATCTTGTCTGAAAAACTAGGTAATATTTTAATTTATTTAAGTTTCTGTGTTCTGTAACATATTTCAACAGCACAATCCATTGCCTAGCCAGTCTTTGGAGGGCATAATCAGAGCTAAGTTTTAGTGTCATAGATGTTCCTAGTGACTGACAAAGTTTACATTATAGAAACTGGTTAGTGACTTTCTCGAAATAATGGTCCACAGGGAAGAAAAATTAAAATTCCAGTTGAAAATCCAGTTGTATAAGTAGAAACTGGGTTGTTACAATTGTGCGAATTCTGTTTACTGATAAGCTGCTAGCAGTTTTATAAGCCATAGTCTTGAGATGGCTTTCTCCTTAAATACATGCAGAGTCCTATTACTGAAATTACTGCATATCTTGCAAACAGAACAAAAAGATTTTCTATCAAACTCATGAACTGAAATGTAAAAGACATTTGACACTCATGAAGAAGTGAAGGGGGATGGGTGGGGGGAGGAATTTGGAATTGCTCTTCAGCTTTGTGATCATTGTAGTTTGGGTTTATTGGGACTAAGTATATGAATTCAGTTGAGTCCAAAGTCCAAATGGAGGTAAACAGCAGGATAATTAAAGGTTATCTGTCACATAAGTAAACAAATACTGCCCCAGAGGATTGCAGGTATTCAGTGATACTAATAAATGGGCTGTGGTGTCAAACTTTACTTAAGTATTGGCTTAGTATATAATGCCTGTTGTATATAAGTTTTTGTAAGTCAGTGAGTGAGAGGTGGATACTCAGAATCTGGTGGTCTGTTTATGCAGTGATGATAGTATAATATATAAAATCCACCCATCTCTAGCCAGCACGATGTTCCCTGTGATGTTCCTTTATACAAGGCCTTTTAGTATCTGGGGATCATAAGACATAACATTTCACCTCAGATAAGCCAGCAAGAGCATTTAGTGTCTCCCCAAAATGAGGCCAAGAGAATAGAACCCAATGTCTACGTTCATTTACTGATTACACATACTTTGTAGTATTTGGGAATATGTTGGAGGCAAGATTATCCTGGGGTTTAAGTATCATACAGGTCTTTTTTTCATCACTCTATGATTAAATATAATCACAAATTTATGAGATAAAAGATTTACTTATTCAGTTTTTGTCAGTCTATTAACAGAACATAAAAGAGGGATAAGTTCATAACTGAAAGTGTGGTATTGGTTACTCATTGAAAAAAGGTAGAGTGAAACTCTGCAACAATTTAAGAAGTCATCTAAATGTATGGGCTGAAAATAGGACATTTATTGCGGTGTCTGGAGGAATCATCATTCCAAGTTGGCTAAGAAGCCTGAATGCAGGTACCCTGAATCTAGAGATCTAAGGGTCTGTGAGAGCCTTTGTGGAGGTTCTGTGCAGTATCTTCCATGTGAAAAATATGCCAGTAGAGGTAAATGCCATTGCTATGGGTACCACTATTTGTCTTTTCTGGTTATAACTAAAGATAGTTCTCTTATTACTTTTGTGATGCCTGTGCCCTGGCCCAGCAATCAAGGAGCCTCAATCCTCACCACTAACACCAGTGAGGGGCATCTCATATAGGAGGAAAGGATAACAAATACACACAGTAAAGTGCAATTTCCCTTAAGAGCATGCAAAGATCACAGTCAGTCCAGGGCTGGTCACTCCCTTGCTCTCCAGGTCCCCAGTATGACTCCCCACTGGCAGAGCTATAGGGTCGAGATCTCAGCATAGTGGGCAAGCTAAAACCTCCAGCGCCCTCTCTGTCCAACCAGTGATTCGTGTCCCTGCCCAAGTAGCTGATACACACACACACATACACACACACGCACACACACACACACACACACACACACACACACACACACACACACACACACACACACACACACACACACACACACACACACACACACACACACACACTTTGAGAAGAGTTTATACAACCACACAGACACTCCTGGGGAATGCTGGCACAGGTTCTCTAGCTGTGCCCCTTTTACCCAGACTATATGGTAGAAAACACTGCCACCACCCAGCTAATATTTATCAGCTACTCAAAGGCCTTTAAAATAGTGCCCAATTATTACTGTGCAATATTATTATCGAAATGGTAAGTGCGATTGAACAGCAAGGCTTATTTGGAGTGACTTGGACAGTAATCACTATATACATGCAATGTACTCTAGAGCTTAAATTAACTCTACACAAAACAGCCACAGTTGAAAGGTTTAAAAATATTTAATAATAAATACTAAAAACACAGGACAATACTTTTACTACACAGTGCTAATCAAGAGTTCAGAGATCAAAGAGAAATACTTAAAATAATTCAGTAGTACAGTTCTGACATCACAAAAAACACTTAGTCTAATCTTTCTAGTTTCTAGCTATTTCTAAGAGAAAATACAAGTCTAAGATAAACTTGCATATAGAGCAAAGGCAGAGTGCTGATGTGTTGGATGATCAAGACAAATATGCTTAATGCTCTCTGATTCTCTCTGTTTTTAAAATCACCTTCCTGGTTCACATTACATCATTCTTCACACTTCCCTGGGTTTCCCAGGCTACCAGGCTATATTCTTTAGTAAGTTCACACCAGGTCAAGAAGCAAAGCAATTAAGGACATTTATGCATGTAAATTCTGGCCATTAACTCAGGCCTTAAAACAATAGCAAGAATTCCTTCATCTAGACAGGCTGGAGCCAACTTCAAAGATCAAAGACAGTTATAAAATGCTTGGCTTAGCTTCCTTACAGCAGAGTGCACTGTTTTACATTTTTGCAGTTCCACATGTAACACTATTTTTACCATTTAAGACAACAAGCCTGACGTTTACATTAATATTTACAGATGACAGAATTATCTCCAAAATTCTATCTGGCTAGGTTGGCAATCTTCATCTATCTTCACCCAATCTTCACAACTTTTATTGGAGTTAGCTAAATATAATCTCTTAATGACTTTTGGAATAAATAATAGCACTTTGGAAGGTTTGTAATGAGGATAACAGCTTTACAGTCCCTTCCGGGCTTGTGCCAAGTCTGAAAATCAATTTGGGTGTGGTGGGTCTCTTGTTATATCATTAAATATAGATTGAGATACTGTTTAATCCACAAACTGTCCAAGGTGTTGGTTGCTTTATTACTTATTAATTTCATACATTCTTAGAGTAAATTTACTGAGCAGAGATCTCTTTAGATCCTGAGAGCCTGAGCTTGTCTGTCAACTCTCCATGCTACAAATCCCAGTGAGTCAAAGGTTACTGTATGTTGCACAGGAAATTGAAGGATGGTTTATTCTGATAAGGTCTTACATTTCTTTCCAAGGACTTGGAGAGCTTACGCAGAGTGAACCACTAATATCAGAAAGCACAATCAGAATTATCTTTTCTTCATTACATAGTATATTCCAAAACAATTATGGCAAAATGCCAGTTATAGAGTGTGACACTATTAATTTACAGCAGGAGGTTCTACCATTTGAAATTGCAGCAGGTTAATAAGCTTACTTTTCCATTCTAAATGCTTTGAAAGATGTAAAGAAACAACCAAAGGTTTAGGTGGTGCTGCCCATCCTGAATTTCCATTTCTGGGAAGAGCAAAAACTTCATCTGTCCTAGAAATATACTGTTGGCCTAAGGAGCTCCTTATCTGGCTTTTCTCATTATATCTGCCCTACTTTCACAATAACAGTATGTGGACTGCATGATAGATAAAGTGCCTTTTTGGACATAGAAGCATGTAAAGACTTCCAGTTTCTGCTCCACAGGAAGGGTCTATGTTAAATGTTTGAACATCCAAAATGTTGAACATTACATGGTCGAGACCAAATGTTCGACATCTGGATGTTCGAACATAAAAAAAAAAAAAAAAGAAAACACAGAAAAAAACACTTTAAAATTGTAGGCAGGGGGGCAAGCCCACCTGCACCCCCCCACACCCCTCCTACTTAAATATACCAACTCCAAGACCACACTTCAGTGCAGAAAAGGGAAATTTTCCCTATCTGCACCATACGGTGCCATTGAAAGTCTATCTTCGAGCACTCAAAATTTCAAATGTTTGGTCTCGACCATGTAACATTCAAAATTTTGAGCTTTCGAAGATTTGACAGGTACCCCACAGGAAGAAGCAGATAATTAAACCAAGGCTGTCACAGCAATATTCCTTTTTATTAGAACAAAACATTCAACGTACATACGTGTTCAGGAAGAATGTCTTAAATATACTCAAGTTAAAAAAAAATCAAACTATTAATCTTGTGACCTGGACATTTAAAGTAAACACATGTAAATACAATAATAACAATACAACTGAAAATAAAAGAAATCTTGCAATTCTATACTAATTAAAATTAATGTCTCAAGCATCTATGTTTTACAACAGGCTTTGGTAAGTCCCATTCAGAGTGTGTATTGTATCCCCTTTCACTTGAGTCATCTATTTGTACTACTAATATTTATTTTGTATAACAGCATCACCACCCTCTTTAATTATTCTTTCAGATAATCTAAAATGCATTCACTTGTCTTTCTGTTGGTTTTGCCAATGTTAAAAAAATGCATGCTCTGCTTGTAACTAAATATACAAGGTTGCTAATGTTACACTTTGTAACCTAAACTTAAACATTCTGTTAGTAAAGATTAATCAAATAGTGTCATTCTGTTAATGTATTTAGAGTTCATACACTTCTAAAAAGGAAATGTGCCTTGCCTAATACCAGTCTTTTATAGCTACCCAGTGGTGTGAACATTGGCTCTAGTTGATTGTCACTTTAAAAGTGACACTCTGACCCAATGTGTAAAAATGGGAAAAAGGGGTTGCGGAAGGATGGCTGGATGGATGGATGGATAGTTTTATAATACAGCTGTCAGTTTAAATTTGATGACTTCTTAAGAAGAAAGCTAGGGTATGTCCAACAATGCTTTCTATTTCAGTACAGGTAGAAGTCTACTCTAGTGTTTCATTAATATGTTCTAAATCAAATGAGCATTCCTTCTGCATATGATGAGGAGGTGCAGCTTTGCAGAAAGTTTATTAGGTTCATAGGTATTTATTAGGCTAACAACCACAAGGGCCTTTGTAAGCTTAGCCATGCATCACAAATCTCTGACAAGTTCTGGTAACCTTCATAAGTGTAAGCAGGGGCTTAGCAGATAAAACATTTACAAGCAGGGGCCTTGGAGATAAAATATTTACAGGTTGCCTGTGTACATTAGAGACATAGGTGTCAAGCTAGGGATGAATTTCCTGTTCCCCATCCAATTGACCAAGTTACATTTGACTTGGGTTAAGGAGGAACATTGCTTCACATTGATGGGGAGCTGTTCCAGAGACGGGGTAGTCTCTGGGATATATGCCTCTCTCCAGCAGGTCCTATTTATATCACAGGCAAAGTGTAAGTCTTTAAAATGGTTTTGTGGATATGCAGGAGGTCCATCAGAGTCAGGTCTGACAATGCCCTTTGTGCCAAGCATAGATCTCCCCTCAACAGCATTAGGAGACAGAATACAGTCTGTGCAGGACACTTTACTTACACCCTGTACTCTTTTAATGAGGAACCTCTGTGGATGTTCCGTTGTTGGATATGTCTAGTTAGGTGTTTTCCAATGGAGGCATTGTACTCAATGATAGGTCTGATGAATGCTGAATACAGTGGAACAATGACTTCCTTGAACCTAGATGCCATACCTTTGTTTATAAGTTGTGCAGCATAGAATGATTTCCTTACTATACTATAGACACATGATGGTCAAAGGCCAAATTACTGTCTGTGTGTGTCCATAAGTCCCTGACTACTGGCTCAGCTCTAAGTGGTGTGTTGTCAGTATGATAGTTACCAGGAGTGGATGACTTTCTGAAGGATACTATTATGCATTTCTTGATATTTAGTTTTAGTCCATGGCTCTGACACCAGTGGTTTGTCTGTGTCAGCCCTTCCTGGAGAACATTTGTGTTGGTGTAGAATTCAATGACAGCTCCTAATTTGCAATCATCTGAAAATTTAGTCAGTGGCCTTGACTTCAAAGAAGCAAATGCCAAAAAGGAGCAGTCCAAGGACCGATCCCTGAGGAACTACACTTGTGACTGGCCTCTATGTAGAGGCGGACTTCCCAGTTCTAACTTCCTTGGTCCTGTCTGTGAGCCAGTTGGCTATCCACTGGATGACATATGAGTTTGTACTTAACCTCTTGAGTGTTTCAATAATGCCAGAGTAGGGTATTGTGTCAAATGCCTTGGCCAGGTCAAAGCAGGCAGTGTAAACAATTTTCCCCTCATCCATTGCTTTGGTAACCTTCTCAAAAAAGTCACCCAGGTTGAATATGCATGACCTGCTCTTGATGAAACCAAACTGGGTTGGATTCAGTGTCTGGAGGTTTAATGTATCATTACTGATAATTTCCATGATAATTCTTTCCATGATTTTGCATACAGGACTAGTTAGACTTATGGATCCGTAGTTTCCAGGGACTGTAGATGACCCACCTTTGTGCAGAGGGATGACTGTTGCTGTTCTCTATTCATGAGGTGCAAAGCCTGTTTGGAGGCTACAGTTAAATAGCAATTCCAGATGGCCTGGTAGGTCATGTTTCATGCTATTTAGAAGGCATCCTGGGATATTGTCTGGGCACACTGATACAGTTTTCTTGGTCTCAGCGAGGGCATTAAGGATCTGTTCCTTAGTGATACTAGGGTGGTTATATTTGATGGTATTTCCTGAAGGAAGGTTGAGGGAGAGAGAGAGGGATAAAGCTGGAGCTTAATTTGTCAGCCAGTACGTTTGCTATATCTTTTGGCTCGATATAGGTTGGACCATTTACAATGAGCTCTGTGCAGAATTGTGTATTGCCTTTGAGTTTGCAGACATAGCTAAATAATGCTTTGTGGTTGTCCTTGGCCTGGGAGGCCAAATTTACCTCAGATTTGGCTTTGTTAAACTTTATTTGTCCTCATTTGTTTGTTTAGTTTGACGAGAGTGCTATTATCCTGCTGGGTGTTGCACTTCCTAATTTTTGCCATGATTATTTCCTTCTGTTACAGGGTCTATTGATTTTGTGATTCCATCAGGGTGGCTTGTTTTTTGAGTTAGTTCTGTACTTCTTCCTGGTGAGTACAACTGACTCTATGCAACTATTAACATGCTTGTATAGGGTTTCTGTGAACACTTCTGTATTCTGCATAGGCAGCAGTGTTCTCAGGGTTTATGGGGCTTGAAATTTTACCATATTATCACTTAAAAGCAGAAAGTTAGCCTTAGAGTAGTTCCTGAATATTCCAGGGTTAGCTGAGGGGTCCATGTTTTATTTGTACTTCAAATGAGATCATTTTGCGGTTTGACCTTACCAGAGAAGACATTACACTAGGCAATGTGCAGCACTCTCCCATATTAGTGAGACCAGATCTAGTATGGTTGCACCCCTGGTTATTGTATTGACAATCTGGTCCAATGAGGTTGTGTTTACAAACTCCAGGAATCTCTGTACCTGTATATTTGGTGTTGTATAGGATTCCCAGTTAATAGTGGGGTAATTAAAGTCAACCAAGAATATGGTATTGGGTTGGATGGTGAGTGTTTCCAACAAGTTTAAATACATGGTATGGGTTTTCTGGTTCATACAGAGGGACCTATAGTTTGTAAGGAAGTGGTCTTGGACTTTGCCTGAGGCGATTTGAACATGGAGTGCATTGTCCCGTTTGACCAGCCTTGAGGTATATGTATTTTTGATGTAAATCAAGACAACTCCACCTTTAGTCCCTGTCTGTGTAGTAGAGTGTCTAAATGTGTGGAAAGCCTTATAACCTTGCTCTGTCAGTGTGCTCTGCATGACTTTAAACCATGTCTCAGTGACCGCACAGACATCAACATTCTCTTGGGTGAAGACAGCTTCTAGGGAATGGAGTTTTTTGCTTAGATTCCTAGCACTGAGCAGTTATATGTTTAGATTTTCTTGGTTTTGATTTGCTATGTCCAAAGTACTCTCAGTATGAATTACCTAAAAAGGCACTATGGAGGGAAGACAATATTTTAGCTTATATTCAAAAGCCTATTGATGAGAGGTGCAGACCATCCCTGGCAAAGCAGCATGGTCTGCTGACCATCTCCTACCATGCTGACAAATATTGCACCACCTTAAAATGACACCAGAGACTAAGCCAATTATTAAAGTCAGTCGTATTTTGTTTGTATTGTGACATCATCCTTGAAAAAGGTAAAATGCTGCTCAATGTCAGACTCATACTAGCCTGGGACATATATTCTGAGAGCTCCATGATGTCTGTCTTAAGTTAGTCTAGGGAGGTACATCTCAGGTTATTTACACCCACGTGGACTATGACTGAGTCATAGTGGTACTTGTGGTATAATGACCTGAGAGTGTGTGTGTGTGTGTAATGTGGCAGATCCTAGCCCCTGATAAGTAACTGACCATGACTGTTTTCTTACTCAGCCTGGTGAGAGGAACATCAGTGTGTCTCACAATGGAGTTTCCAATGACCAGAATGTTGGACTGTGTGGTGGCTTGCCTTATGGGCTTAGAAGTAGAAGCTCCAGGAGATGTGGCTGCATATGTTGATGTGGGTGTAATGCCCCTGCACTGGCCCAGTAATCAAGGAGCCTCAATCCCCACCACTGGCAGCAGTGAGGGATGTACACAATGGGAGGATGACAAGTACCCACACAGTAAAGTACAATTTCCCTTAAGAGCACACATAGATCACAGTCAGTCTGGGGCTGGCTTCTCCTTCATTCTCCAGCTCCCCAATAAAACTCCCCACTGGCACAGCTATAGGGTTAAGATCTTAGCCAATGGGTCAAGCCAAGACCTCCAGCACCCTCTCTGTCCAACCAGTGCTTCATGTCCCTGCTCAAGTAGCTGACACACACAAACTTTGAGATTTGATTTATATACAAACATGCAAACACACCTGGGGAAGGCTGACACAGATTTACTAGCTATGCCCCCTTCTGCCCAGACTATAAGGTAGTTATCACTGCCACCAACCCCTCCTTATCAGCTACCAGAAGGCCCTTACAAAGGATGACCAATCCTACTGTGTAATGGTACTATTATCCAAATGGTAAGTGTGACAAAGAACAAGACTGTTTTGGAGTGGCCTGTACAGTGTCACCAAATACATATGCCAGTACTCTAAGAGCTTAAATATATCTCACAAATATCAGCCACAAAGATAGGTTTAAATATATTTAATAATAAATAATAAAATAACAAGACAATACTCAATCAACACAGTAATATATTAAAACAACATTGCAGGACAGTCTCAAATAAATACAGAAAACATCTAAACTTATCTATATCTAAAAGATACTATGCCCTAAATAACTTACTTACAGAGCAAGGCAAATGCAGATGAGTGGATGTTCTTGCTAAGTCCAAGACAAAACACAAAATGCACACAGTATCTCTCTGAGAGAGTTCTTAAATTGCTATCAAAATTACTGCTGTGTCACTTTGGATGACATAAATCTTTGTCACCTGCCTTCAGTTCCCAGGCTAACAGATACTAACAGAATTTTAACATCTCTGTGTGAGAAGTACATATCTCTCAGAAGTGCAGCTGCTAGGAAGTCATAGAGCAATAAAACACTTTACATTTTAAACATAGTAAAGACTTCTCTCCAAGACAATAGAAAAACCTTCTAGCTCTAGACATCCTGTCTTCTTGCTGCAATTAAACTAACTTTTATAGCACATCGTAAAGCACTTAATTTCAACTTATTTTCTTGACATTTTATAGTTAATTTTCTATATTCTAGCAGGGTATGTTGTGGTTACATTCTTGAAGCTCAGTACATAACATACATTTCTGTATAAATCATATAAATATTCACAAATGACATAGAATTATTTACAAAACTCCAGATAGCTGGTCTGGCAGTGTCACAGTGGGTGTTGTTTTGTGCATTTGGAGCTGCTGAGTGCATTTGTTATGGGTACTTTGTCTAGGATGATTTTGGGGTTTAGGAAGATTACATTTAAGTGCCTCAGCATATGTGCATCTATATGTCTGCTTTGAATTGTGTGTGATGGGTGCAGCATGTGTACTACGGACAACCTTATTGACATTAGGAGTACTTTTATGTGAGAACTTTGCCTCCAGTGACATTGCATAAATTCACCTCTCATATACCAGACCAGTTTATTTGTGAATTAACTGTTTGTCAGTAAATATGAGGCAATTTCTACATTGCCTCAGGATGCCCATATCCACCAAGCTGGTAACAGAGATAGTGGTTAAAGTTCATATCTATGGCAACAGACCCTTTTTTATTGATTAGACAGTTGGAGTGAGAATATAAAGTAATGTCAGGAGTATCTGGTCTGCAACTCGGGACAGTACTTCTCACTGCAAACTAGTTGTCCTGTGTGCAACTAAGGATTGGTTAAATTTCAGTCAGGCTTTTACAGGAAAAATGTCACTCAAATTGTCTGTCTGTATACAGGGCACTGCCAAACACTTGAGGGGAAACTAATATGTAGACCCTGAACATTCAAGGATAAAATATTTAGGCAGATATTTTGAAGTTAGAAACAAATCAAGCATTGCTTACTGAAAACAATTAACTTTTCAAGAATGACGAAAAGAGGGGAGTCATGCAAATGGCTACTGCCTGGCTACTACTTATGCTGGTCTCACCACAGCTTCACTCTGCTGGGATACAATGCTCCTTTGCTTCTTCTCTCCCCAGACACAAAACATCAGCACCAATCCCAAGATGAGAAGTAGGCCATAGCCTGTTTGGTGATCCACAGTCTTGTCCCAGATGATGCAAGGATCTATAGGCTTGTTGTAGCCTTTTCCTGACAGATGCTTTGAATAGCAACCAGACAAATCATGAATGTCAAGGACAGACACTCACTGCCTAAGCAGAAACAGTCAGGAACCAAGGCACTTTGTTCCTTCTCTCAACAGCAACAGAGTATAAGCACACATTCTAAGTTGTCACCTATGAAGTAGTTATTAAGATTTCTGGTGATCAGCAGTCTCTAGGAAATAATGTCCCTGTGCTCCTTCACTCACAGGAGAAAGCAGAAGCACTAATCTCAAGATGACTATTGAGATGCAGAATGTGGGCCCTCCAATAATTTGTGGCCTTGGAATAGATGTTGCAGATTGTAAAGGTAAAATGGGAAAATGGGTTAATATCGAAGTGTGCACTAAGCAGTTAGATATGAAAGAGCTTTAACTTTTTTAAGTGGAAAGCCACTAATTTTAAAAGAGCACAATAGATTGAAAGGGGGTGGGCACTTTGCATTCTGGTTCTATGGAATACAGTAGGATGGCCAATAAATTTAAATAGTTGATGGGGAGTGATTTAAAAAAAATGATAATTTTGTGCTTACTCACAACAGCCAATGAAAGGGGAGAGGGGAGGAGATATGTGGTCAAATTAACATAAGGGGCAGACTCATATGAGCCTGGGATACATATTCTGAGAGCTCAATGATATTTCCCTTCATATAGAGACAGTTGAGTTTAAGAGCACAACAGCACCAGAGTGGGAGGGTAGGAACACATTTCTGTGTGACTCACAAGAGACTCAGCTGTGGTCTCTTTAATAGTTTTAATATGCAATAAAAATGTAAAGAAAGCAAACCCCAATATACAAAACAGAAGAATGCAATAAAGTAATACAAAATACAAGAAAGCAAAAGCAAACTAACCTTTCCCTCACAGCAAGTTGTGGCAGAGTCTGGGTGAGCTTTTCCAGTAATTATGTTGTATGAACAAGTAATCACCTAGAAAATAAAGTCATCCAATTTTCTCTAATCCCCTCATTTACCACAGCGCTTCATGATGATAACCTCTCCCAATAAATCTTTAGTGATGGCATCCAATTTAATTAAAAAGCATAATTCTCAGACAGATTCCACCCCCCCCCCCAACACCTGCTTTTTGCCTGAGAATACTGCTGGTCATTGACTTTGTTGATATGACAAAAAAAAATATTTTCCTAAAAAAATTAAGTTTTTCACATAGACATTTTCTCACAGAATAATCCATTATTAACTGAGTAGCACACCAATTGTTAAATGCTGGTCATTTGACATACATCATTTTCAGAACAGAATACATGGCTTACTTTTTTCAGTTAGCCCCTTTCTGAAAAAGTCATGTGATTGAGTGACAAATTAAATTAAATTAAATGCACAAAGTTTATTTTTTGAAAGTATTTCTGCTCTTATCACACATACACTTTTCCATCAGAATAATGCCTTTTTTGAGAGGGAGCGCTTCCTTCATTTTTTTATTGTGAAAAAGTGGCAAAATCTGCCTGTTTGTAATGTATACATATATACAAATTAGTATATAATTAAATATTGTAGATGCAATTGTTTAAAACACAATGCACTGAACAATTTCATCTAAGGTCACTAACACTGAAAAGGAAAAACATCAAAACTGAATGACTGCAGATGCAAATAATAGCATTAGAATTGTGACTGGTCAAAAACATAAACCCTTGCAATAAAAACAAATTGAAGCAAGCATAAACATATCAACATACATAAATCTGTGCAATTTACCTCTTTTATAAACTACCTATATTTTGCACCCAATTCCTAAAATATTTAGTTTTGCATATCTTTTTAAAAATAATATTGTTACTAATGACAAACATAATTAAACATAAACAAAGCAATGAATTAACTGTATGCAATAATGCATCTAATTATTTATTTTATTTATTTATTTTATTTTATTTTATTTTGCATTTGTTTACTGGGAAATTTCAGCTGGACATGTGTCCTTTTTCACTGAAGGCCTGGGAGAGAAAAGCTCCAATGTTATACAGTAACATTGTATAGTAAAACATAACTTTAAAACATTAATATTGTACATAACTTTAAAACATTAATATAGTACATCAGAACTTAAAACAATAGAAACTATAGCAACAGCATATCATACATTGTGAGGATTTGTAGTTTTATTCAGTACACAGAATTTGAACAGAGACGTTTCAAATAGAGAGAGATTCAGTTTGACAGCTGTGGTGTTAGACATAGTAATTTACAAGGAGTAATGAGAATGAGTTCAAGGTTTTTAGAAGTTCTCTAGTACAGTTGCACAAGGAGGGTTAGAAGGGGGGTTTCAGGAACAGGGGAATGGGGGTCTATCCTGGGGTGTTACAGGAGCAGAGCCAGGAGGTAGCAAGGTGGGTTTTTACAAGCTTTTTAAACTGCATAGATGTGGAAGTGGTGAGTTTGGCAGGCAGTTCCAAAGCCTAGAAATGTAGTTGGAGAAGAGGGCTTTACCTATTGAGTGTTTTTCTTTGGTGACTTGGAGAAGAAGTTTATTGTTAGAGCGAAGGGATCTAGGAGCAGAGCATGGTTGAATAATGCCTTTGAGGGTTGGGATCTTTTCTGGGTGGTAGAGAGTAAGGTTGGTTGATTAAATTGAAGGAGCATAGGGGGTTCTAACCAATCGAACTGTCTGAGTGATAAACAATGATGTGACTTGTAGGAAGCATTGGTGGCAAATTTGGAGATTTTGTTGTAGCAGGCTTCAAGCTTGGCAAGGTCAGTTTTTGCGGAGGTTTGTTCAGATTGGGGATGCATATAGGAGTGTTGACAGAAGATGTGTCCTGGCAATTGTGATTTTTGTACTGCTTGTTGGAAATTGGTTATTTCTATATAGGAGGTCGAGTTTCTTGTGAACTTTTTTGATGGTTTGGTCTATATGGAGTTTGAATTTCAGGTTATTGTCAATTATAACTCCTAGCAGTTTGGTATAGGGAGTAGGAGTGATCATGGTTTAATTTTTAGAGAAGATGTGGAAGGTTGTGGAGGAAGAAGTAGTCCTAGTGGTTTGAAGAGAATAAGTTTTGTTTTATTGGGACTTAGTATAAGCTGGGAGTTGGTTAACCAAGTTTACACAGATAAGAAGGAGTCTTGGGTGATGGATTGAAGGTCACTGAGGGAAGAAGCTGAGCAGATCAAAGTGGAGTCGTCAGTGTATTGAATCACACTGGCATGCGGGGTGGTGGAGTGAAGCAGATTGGTAAAGAGAGATAAGAGAAGAGATCCAAGAATACAGCCTTGTGGTACCCCTAAGGTAACTGGGAGGAGGGGTGAGAGAGATTGTTGCCAACAGATGGCTTGCTGTCAGTCTGTTAAGTAACTTTGAAAACAGGCTATAGCAGTATTGCTAAGGTTACAGGAGGAGGACATTAATGAGTTTGCTGTGACTGACCATGTCAAATGCCTTTGACAGGTCAAGGAGTATGGCTGATACAAATTGGGAGTTGTTTCTGTGCTGATTAACTATGTTTGTGAAGGATAGTAGGGCTGTTGTGGTGCTATGTGCAGGTCGAGAGTCATGTTGAGTATGGGATAGGAGATTGTGTGATAGGAGGTATTCTATGAGTTGGGAGTGTACTACTCTTTCCAGGATTTTAGACAGGGACAAAGGATGGCAATGGGGTGATAATTAATAAGTTCACCTTTGTGCAGAGGCAAAATGTGAGAGATTTTCCAAATAGTGAGGACATATGCTTCTGTTATTGATCTATGTATAAGTATGGTTTTTGGGTAGGAAACCACTTCTGATGCAATTTTTAGATATTCCTCAGGGAGATTATCAGCAGCTAAAGTGGTTGGTTTTAGTTTTTTCAGTAGTTTCTTTGATATAATAGATGGAGACTGGAGATTGGGACTAATTCACTGCATTTTTTTTTTGCTCAGGTAACTACAATTTCTGTAGTGAATGTTTAACTAAAGAGAACATACATCCCATCTAGTAATCTTGAAAACACTTATGTATACATGGGGGCTTTGTCCTCCACTGGCCCTCAACTTAAATATATATATATATATATATATATATATATATATATATATATATATTAACTTCACAGCTGCACAACCATGAAGCAAGTGAAATAACACAAAATTATGTTATAGCTGATATTTGGCAGCTTGACTATAATATAACCTGATCAGCTGTACTACCAAAGAATTTTACATAAAAATTTCTATGAGATAAACCAAATGTTTGACCAAGCCTATGTAACCCACAGACCTATATATGTATGTATGTGATAAAAAAGTTTATTTGACTTTAAGAATAGACATTTTTGTTTAATACCATCTGTAATACTCTGGGCCAGCAATCAAGGAGACTCAATTCTCACCACTGACTCTGGTGAGGGATGGTCATTAAGAGCAAAGATGGATGACACAGTATTTTCAGATGTAGCTCCCTGCACCAAACACAATTTCCTTTAAGAGCACACTGGGAGCTTGCTCCAGACCTAGGGCTGGACTCTCTTTCTTGCTCCAGGCTGACACAAAACTCCACACTGACCACTATTTGAGCTCTGTGTCCCTGTTCCCTATAGTTGACACAATGTTGGATATTTGAGTTTCACACACACATACACACCTAGGAAAAGCTGGCACAGATTTAATAGCTGTGCCCCTTTCTGCTCAGCCTCTGAGGTAATCATGCTGCCACCAGTCAGCTACCCTAAGGTTCTCACAAAGGGTACCCAATTATACTGTATAAAATTAATACTAATGCAAATGGTAGAGTGTGACCAAAGCAGCAAGGCTTTCAGGCGTGGCCATAGTGTCACTAAAACAGCATAAGTACTCTCAAGATGTTGAAAGTATTCTCTAAAGGACCAGCCACAATGAAATGTATTACAATGTTTAATGATAAATAAAGCAGAAAACAGGAGAATACTGAATACAATATGCAACAGAGTTTTAACCACAGAGATATAAAAAATAGTATAGTTGGATAGTTTCTTACAGATGCAGAAAACAATACTCAACTATTCTCCTCTAAATGTCCCTGACTGACCAAAGATTTACTATTCCCTGACTGCTTACTATAGCAAAGCAGGCTGATGTGTGCTGAATATCTTACCACAGCCAAAGCCAGATGATGTCTGTCTTTGTCTGCGTGGATATGTGAGCTATATATCTTGTCAGAAATCTTTTCTGTTAGGTTCCAACATGCTGCTGTGAGAGTTCCAAAGAAACCAAATGTTGGTTAGAGGATGACATCACCTCTGGTCACCTGGCTCTGGTACAATATACACACAGAGCTTTGCTAAGATCTGTGTCAGCATCTGAAAGCTATAACACAATTTCAAACTTTCCATCCTTCCAGGGTTCTCTAATAAAACATACACATTTGATTGGTTATAACAATGCGACCTAATATACATGTCTACATTCTTTCTGTCCAGCAAGACCTACTGTTGATGCATTTTTAATACAAGTAACTTTTCAAATATATTTTTAACTCAAACATTTGTACAAATGAGTGTTATAGTCAAATAACAAAATTCTTTACAAAACTCCAGCTAGCTATACTGGCATATGTACACATGTACTGCCCTACTCTCCCTGGCACAGATGGCACTACCTCATAACATCACACCATCTGATCAAGTTACATGCATCATAACAGTGCAATCTAATGAAAAAAATCTGCCTCTGCTAGTTAAAAAAGAAAGAAAAATTACATACTATCAGCATTAAATACACACATGCATACCTACATTTGTGGACATCGCATACAAACATTCACTCAAACACATATGCATTTCTGAAGCAATACTACCCACCAAAATCAAACAACTGGAAATGTATTCATATTAGAACTGAAAATAAAAGTATAAAAAAATAAGAATCATAATAGGTAAATCAGAAAATAAGATTATTAGCATAATGGACCAGAATGTAGAACTTTACATATTATAAATTTAAACTAATTAAAATAAAAAATAACTAAATTGTAAAATTAGCGTAGCTTGCCATAAACTTTACTGCATTAAAAAACTGTCTGACACTGTTTAACAGTGATTAAAAGTTACCTCAGAACTAAAGCAGAGAGCCACCCAAGAGGCACCCTTTTACAACAATAAATAAATAAGTAAATGAATGGTTAAGTAAGTAAATAAATAAAATTCTGAAACTGCATAAATTTGCATCCAACAGACAAGTTAGCAATTACCATATCCCATTGAAATGATATTGAAATAGTAATTCAAACTAAAAAAAATGGAAATGACAAGACACAGTAATTAAAACTGGATCTGGTTTGTGTGTATGTGAAATATTTTGTGCTATTGTGTTTTAATATTAGAGTGCTTCATTGTAAGAAGTCATGTCTATCTATCTATCTATCTATCTATCTATCTATCTATCTATCTATAGTCTGTCTGTCTGTAAATCTCTCTCTGTCTATCTGATAGGAAAGCTGTGGTGAAATTATTTCATAATTCCTGGTAGGATACATGAAGTGATGGGGTGTACCATATCTCTTTAATTAAAATACACAGATACATCACAGCTTCTTTATCTTTTTCCCCTTGTTTTCTTTCTGAATACTACAGATTATTCATAAAATACCTTTACTTTCTACCAGTGTTTTGTGATCTTCCTGCTATCTTTGTTCATCCAGTCCAAATTTCTATGCCTCCCTCCCTTCCTTCTTCATGCTTTACACCTAAAGAAGCCTTTATTCTTCATCTCAACCTAGCTGTAGCTTCCTTTTTGCTGGCCTACTCCTTTGTTGCCCATGTACGCACTTTTTTGTACTTTGCCTCCTTTTATACCTTCCCATCCCACCTTTTCACCTTGTCCATGACCTAACTTTTCTATTATCACTAGCCTTACCACCCAACATTGGAATTTTCTTCTTTTTGCACTTTTTCCTCCACTACAAACCATTCTCCATAGCTCTGAGAATTGCAGCCCTGCCTGATTCTGTTACCTTGTTTATTCCAGTCCTCTATTTCAACTTTGACTCTAATCTCCCACTCATTGAAATGTACTCTAAAATTATACACCATCATGTTTACCCTTCTACTCATATTTTTCTATGGACTAAACCAAGCAGTATTCTTATGTCTGGAGACTTTTTTTTGGCTCTGCTGATGTTATAAACATTATTTCATAGGCTATTTCGGGTAGTTTTACTGCAACTCTTATCTTGGCTACATTTGGCAACATTTCACTGAAGTTGTAACGCAGTGGCTAGAAAGCTTTGGGTTAATAAATCGATCTCACTTCCAGTACTGATTTAATTATAAATATATTACCATTTCAATCTTAATATTATTAGCCTAGTGTGTGAAGTTTGCCTTGTAAGAAATCTATAATTTCATTACTGGAATTTGTGAAGATATTTGGCCAGTATTGCTCCTACCATTAACAGAGCTATAGAAGCTAAGTGCAAGTTTGTTTTCTACTTAAAATCTTCTATAAGCTGAATTGACTGCAAATTGCTCTAAGTATGAAGAAGCAACCAGATTATCAGTAAAAATTTGAAGTGCTTCATGTCTGCACCTAACAGTATCCTTAAGTATATGGGTTCATTGGAAAATATGTATCTTATGGTCTAGTCCCTAGTGGATTTTGAGAACCTTTACTGGAATTTTCTCATGCTGGCACTTATGTCTACTCATGCAAATATCTAATTCTTTTCTAGAGGTGGGTAAGGACTGGCATGTTTGAAGGAGAGTAGAAGAGTACTGCAAATTCAGGGGAGACAAAAGGTGATTAACTGGGTATTAATGAAGATTTGGTGGTCAACTATATTTGTGTCTGCTTTCCCTCCCATCTTGTTTCAGACACATAGTCTTTTACAGGATGAGATTTTTCATGGCTTGAAAAGTAAAGTTTAGGCCCACTCTCAAGAGATAATATAAAATGTGAGAACAGGGATTATTCTTATAGCTTATCTGAGCAACTCAAGCCTGCAAACCAGTTAATCCTCTTAGTAATTAACAAAGGGCAATTACTTTGCAAAAAAAAAAAAAAAAAAGCTAATATTAGTTTTTTCATAGCTTCATAGGTTCATAGGTAGGTACTAGGCTATCGGCCCAAGGGCCTGTGTAAACCTAGCCAACAAGGTTCCCTGGCTTTTGCCACCCAAGGAGGTTATTTTCCTGTGCCCCTGTCAAGCAGACCCACAGAACTGATCCCTGGGGTGAATTTCCTATTTCCCATCCACTCATCAAGAGTGCTAGTGAGGAACTCGGCTTGATGTAGATAGGTATCTTGTTCCAGAGTATGGGAAGTCTTTGGGACAGGAATCTATCCCTCCAGCATGTTCTGATTATTGTGGTGAGAAGGTTTAGGTCCCTGGAGCATGTAGCTCAGCAGGATTTGGGATTTCTTTAGGTATAGCATGTCCAACAGCTCTGGGTTTGATTTAGCTTTGTATGTCAAGCAGAAATCACCTTGGAGTAGGTGATATGCAACAGAGTAAAGCTGGAGTTTTTTGAGACAGTCAGCATAGGGCATCTGTTTGAGTCCCGTAATCTTCTTTGTGAAGTATTTTTGTGGTCTTTCCAGCTGTTGCAGATGTCTTGTGAGGTACATTCCAAAAGATGCATTGTACTCAATAATGGGTCTAATGAGGGCCAAGTAGAGGGGAATAATGACCTCTTTTTTTTTCTGGATGAGAACCCTTTCGTGATGAGGGGTGCCACATAGAAGGATTTCCTTACCACTGTGGCAATGTGATTGTCAAAGGAGAGAATACTGTCCACCTGAGTCCCATGATCTCTTATCACACCTTCAGCATTAAGTGGACTGCCGCCTATGTGGTAGTTCAAGGGTACCGAGTTTTTACTAAAGGGATGACAATGTGCTTTTTGGCATTGAGCTTGAGACCGTGGCTCTGGCACCGGGCATCAGTCTCGGTGAGGCTTTTCTGTAGTATGTCCACTTTGTTCAGGGACTCAACTATGGCACCTAGTTTGTAGTCATCTGTGAACTTCATCACCCAGATGCCCTCCGTGTTAGTCTGTACTTCAGAGAAGTAGATACCAAACAGGAGAGGACCCAGGACTGAACTCTGTGGTACTCCACTTGTCACAGGCTTAAAGGCAGATTTAGAGTCTGCAACTTTTACAGTGTGGGTTCTGTCAGTGAGCCAATTGGCAACCCATCTTGTGACATATGGATTTATACCCAGTTTAGTGAGTTTATCTATGATTCCGGAATGGGGGGTGGTGTTGAAAGCCTTGGCGAGGTCAAGCTAGGCTGTGTAAACTGCCTTCACTCGTCTGTGGTTTTGGTGACTGTTTCAAAGAAGTCAGTCAGGTTCAAGAGGCATGATCTGCCTTCATAAACCCAAACTGGATGGGGTCCAGAGTCTGGAGGTTACCAATGTCTTTGTTTATGAGTTCCATGATGATACGTTCCATGGCTTTGCAGACCAGGCTCATCAGGCTAATAGGGTGATAGTTTCCGGGGTCCGTGGTGGCTCTCCCTTTGTGGAGTGGTATAACTGTTGCTGTGCACCATTCAGTGGGTACAAAGCCTGAAGTGAGGCTGTGTTTGAAGATGGTGCTTAAGTGGGGGGCCAGTTCCTTCTGAAGTTCATGTAGAACGCAGCCTGGGATGTTGTCCGGTCCCATGAATGCTGTATTATTGGCTTTGCAGAGCGCAATTTTTACCTGCTCAGTTGTGATTGCAGGGGCACTGCAGTCTTCCAGTATGGATATGGTCCCCTTGGGGGGTGGGGGGGGGTAAAGTTGGCACTGAACCTATCCACCAGGATGTTGGAGATATTAGTTGGTTCTGTAATCTTCGTGCTATTGTGCTGCAATTCAGAGCAGATCTGGGTGTTGCCACTGAGATTCTTGACATAGCTGTAGAATGCTTTGTGATTGTCCTTAGAGTTAGTCACAATCTTGTTTTCATAGCTGGCTTTGGAGGATTTTATGAGGGATCTCAGCTTCTTGCTGAGGCTGACTAGGGAGCTTTTCCACTCACGTGATTTTACTCTCTTTTGCAACAATTTCTTCCTTCTGTTGTATAGTTTGTTTATAGCAGAGGACCACCAGATTGGCTACATTTTTTTGGAGGATAGCATCTTGGTTCTGCTAGCACTATCCATGCACTCATGTAAGTGCATATAGAGTGCTTTTGCATAAGATTCGGCAGTCGTAACTGCATTGTCCATCTGCATGGGTGTCATGAAGTTTGCCACTTCTGTCTTAAGAAGCATGAAGTTGACTTTGGAGAAATTCTTTAGAGTGGTTTCCTTAATGGGGGGTGCGGAGTGATGTGGATATCTATGGTAATTAGGGGTCTACTTTAGGACCTTGAAAGTTTAATAGCTTGAATGCATATGAATCGAACCATATGCATCGAACTATTAAACAATTGAAGTCCAAAAAAAAAATAATTTAAATTAGTGTAGCCAGGGGGGCAAGCCCCCCTGCACCCCCACACCCCCCGCTACTTAAATATACCAACTCCAAGATCACACTAAATTGAAGTAAATGGAAATCTCCACCTACGGAGATTTCCATTTACACTTTCGATGTTTTGCGCTTTTGGTGTACTCGGGTCTAGAACATCGTATTCGATATTCTCGGACTTTGAGCACATAAAGTACACCCAGTGATTTGCTTATGGTCTGATATGACCAACGAGGAGTTGACTTCAGGTGTGGAACACTGGTCACTCATGCTGGTAATGACTAAGTCTAGGATATTATTTCCCCTGGTGGGGGTGTGGATAAATTGATCCAGGGCATTGGAGTTTATGAATTCTAGACATCGTTGAGAGAAGGTATTGATACATGAGTTCTCTCAGTTAATGGTGGGGTAGTTGAAATCGCCCATTAATAGGGTGTTTGATTGAACCTTAATATTTTCCAGTATATCAAGAAAAGAGGAGTGGGAATCCTGGGGCATGGTGGGGGATCTGTAACAATCTACAATATGGACTGCAGTTTTGCCCAGAGTTAATTCCACTTTGATAATTTCAGATGCATTATGTTGTGCAACTAGCCTGGAGGTGTGGATATCTTTAATGAATATGGACACACCTCCACTCTTGGTCTTCCAGTTCTGGGTAGATGGCCGAAAGGTATGATATGAGCTATATCCTGGTAATGCAGGGGTGCTCTCTGGAACCCTGAACCAGGTTTCAGTCACTGCACAGATATCGATGTTCTCCATTTTTAGGAGTGCCTCGAGTGAGTGCATTTTGAGGTTTAGACTTCTAGTGTTGAGTAGCATTACCTTCAGTTGTTGCTTGCCTATAACTGTTATGGTGGTGGGTTTGTCTTTTGAGCCTTGCCTAAAAAAGGCACTTTAGGGTTGGCAAGAGCCTTAGCCAGCATCTGGAATCCCAGGGATGACAGGTGCAGGCCATCTCTGACAAAGCATTGTGGCTTGTCGACCATGTAATCCCAGGCAGACAGATACTGGATCCTCTTACAATGACACCAGAAGCTTAGCCAATTGTTGAAGTTAATAATTTTGTCCTTGCAGTACGGTATGATTCTTGGCGAAGATAGGATGCTACTCAGGGCTAAGGTCACACCTGCCTGGATTACAAAATCAGAGAGCTCCTCTATGTCTCTTTTCATGTAGTCCAGGGAGGTACATCTCAGGTCGTTCACACCAACATGGACAATGACTGAGTCATATTTGTACTTGTTGTGGAGTGACCTGAGTGTGTGGGTTATGTGGCGGATCCTGGCACCTGACAGACAGCTAACAGTAACCTTCTCCTTGTCTATTCAGTGAGACATCAGTGTGCCTGACCATAGAGTCACTTATAACTAATGTGTTAGGCATGTTGTTTTGCCTTATGGGCTGTGGTTGAGTGGCACACTGGGTCTGTGTGTTATGTGTCTTTTGGAATGTGTTGAAGGGTGGAGGTTGCTTGCATTTCTGCTTTGGAGGTCTCTGTTGATTGGGCAGATTCTTACTGAGAACCTTCGAGAATGTTTTTGTCTATCTATGTGTGGGTTTTGGTGGTGTAGGTATAGTGGGACTATGTGATGAGTGTGGTGTGGTGCAAGTGTTTACCTTCTCCTCTTGACTGACAAGTTCAGTCCTAGGATGAGAGAGCTTTGCCTTCAGTTTGGCAAGATAAACGCATCTCTCATAGGTTGTAGTGTAGGGTGGTAGGAGGAGAGGGTTGTCAGTGAACATGAGGCAATTGCTACATTGCCCCAAGATGCCCAGATTCATCAGGTAGACAGGAGAGAACACAGGGAGCTGTACCTTGGACATGCCTGGGTAATCACTAATTTTCTCTAGATAAGTGAGGGAAGTAAGTACTAGAGCTGTTTTCGTCGAAGTAACTTTGCGGTTATGGCTTTACATTACATGACGTGTATTGTATTGTGTGGATGTGTCTGATGTAGTTTGTGGATTTAGGTGGAATTTAAGGTAAGTGAGTGTTTTGTAAGGGTTTTGGGTAGGTGTCTGAGAGTATGTGAGTGTGTTTGTAAGTTGTACGTGTAGGTAAAAGTATGAATGCTTAAGTGTTGGATCTAGAGGTGTATGTGTGTGTGTGTGTGTGTGTGTGTGTGTGTGTGTGTGTGTGTGTGTGTGTGTGTGTG